>NC_051182.1:163519492-163736992 GCF_013339695.2 Rhipicephalus sanguineus | reverse complement strand
TGTGTGTGTGTGTGTGTTTCAAGACATGTGCCAAACATCCTAAAACAATAAGCGAAATGGAATAATTCTTGCCTGCCTTCATGTTTCTGCAGCAGCACGCATATTAAGCCGACTAAAGACGTGAATTACGGCAGGGATTAAATAAATCAAACATTAACTTTTTAATGAGTGGAGACAGGCGGTCGGGTCAAATGGAACAATTCTTGTCCTTCCTGCGAAAAGTCCATTGCAGCTTTGAGACCTCGAAAAAGTGGTTTCTGGCAATTATTGCGGAGTATTGAAATTATATCAATTTCGCCGGTGAGCGCTATGTCCATCAGCGGAACGTTGAAGCATTCATGCGACACACAATAAACAAACGTGCCGCGCACTAATGTCTTTTTTTATTTCGTTTTGCGACAGTTTGAAGAAGTTTAGCAGCTGTATGGCTCATAACAAACGAATAGAAAGCGTGCTTGTACAGTTGTCGTCCACTGCTACACAAGATAAAACGCCAGGCTTGCGTGGAGCACGCAACACAGTCGCAGCGAAAGCTGGAGGAGCGGCCTTTCTGGAGCCCGTTGTAAACTCTCCTGGGGCAACTAATACTAGCACACTTGCAAGGTACCCACTACGCGATGAAGCCTTATAATTTTGCGAGGTATGGTAGTACCCACTATGCCATTATTGAACATTCTGCGAAAAAGCGAGGTACCACTACGCGTCTGTAAGGCATTATATGTACTTATTTTGTTGATGCTGTGGCTGACGACGATGATGGATTACGGCTGAGCTCTTTGTAATGGGCGGGAAGCTTTAAACCACCCATTCGTTATGCAACCCGCATTGTGTGACGCCTGGTTGTTATTTTACTCTTCTACCACGCTCCATTACATATGTTAATGTAGTTCCTTCCCGACATGAGGCCTATATAGGGTTTGTCAGTGCACTTAGTTGGGCCAGTTGGTTCTGCATGTCGATGAAGTGGATGCGCTTGAAAGACGAGGACGAAGAAGAGACGGGCACTGTGCGCACTGTGTGTTCCGTCTCTTCTTCGTCCTCGTCTTTCAAGCGCATCCACTTCATCGGCCTAATATAAGGTCTTTTTGGGGAGGAGTTTCAAGCACCGGCGGGGCCCTGTTTTAAAATACTTGACTGCCACTTAGAGAGTCTGGGTTGAAATCCCACCCGATTTTAGTTTTTTTTCCTCATTTCGCGTGATAGCGATTACGGACACCGGCGTCGTCGGCGGACAACTACGCCACCGAAACTGGCTGTTGTTGTGATCTCATAACAGCTTTCGCTGATAAATTTCGTCCTGTGGTTCGTACCACACATGGCGCACGACACAGCACACCTTTCGTAGTTCGCTCGGCTCTTCCGTGACGATGCGCAGGACACCCAGCGGCAATGAACGGAAAGATTTCCGCGGAAAGCGGGCACAGGAGTGAACAAACAGAATGGCTGACGAAGATGCGATATGAGTGAATGCGGCGTTACGCTCTACAGATAAAGCGGCCGAATACAAAAGGAACTACCAAAAAAGAAAATATTAGAAAGCGCATATTACTTTTACGCATATCTGTGCCGTCTTACTTTATCGTTTGATATGTACAAAAACAAGCAAAATAATCCATAGTTACTCAAATTCTTGTAGACTGCAAGGAACGATGCTGCATTGCTGCTACAGAAACTAGCCTGCTTGTCTACTGACTGCGTCACCGCTTGGAATGCCGGAAGATCCAGCCGATGCTTTCTCTGCTTTTGTTGGTTGCGGGCACCTAAACTCGCAATGGCAAGACCTTTACTTTCGCTTGTCGGATTCAGTCTTTTTGGGGTGTGCGGCTAGACTGTATTGTGAATGTGCTCACTCTCCATAGTGCAACTGTGCCGAACAAGTTCACGCAAACCTCGACTCGTTTCTGCAACATGGTCGCGAGATGCATTCAAGAGCCGCCAAAGAGCACGCCTCTTGGAACCACACCGAGAGCGTGCGAAACTACGGGTAATGTGATTTGCTTTCTATTTATCTCACTGCGTACGGTTCTTTCATTTATAATTTGCTGCCATGTATTTGTTAGTGTTGTTAAAGCATCGCTATCATTTGTCGTCACCAGCGTCAGGTTTGCTTGAGAGGATAGAAAATATTTCACTTCGCGCGGGAATCTCGCGTAGATCTGCTGTTTCTGGAAGGCTTCACGTTTGGCAGGCCACTTGATATTTTATAACGACGTTATAGCATAAAATATCTTAATACCGCGCTCGACGAAGAAATTCCTCATGTCATCTCTGTCGAACAAGCTAGTACTTTCGTACTATAGCATGGCCGTCACCAATGGAGCACACTAGTTTTCTAGAACTTCGAAGCAGGCGAGGCGCCAAAAAAAAAAAAAAAGAGCCCCACACATCCACACACAAGCAGTGAAAGGACTGTGACACGCAATGCGCTATATATGTGCCACTTTTCCCCCTGTTAGCGTTTGTTTTTGCGCATCAGCTGTATGTTACCGCGCCAAATGGCCCGCATACAGGTCCCCGTTCAATTTTCTAGTATTCCCGCGAGACGGCGCTACTTTGACATCATTGCTAGAGTTACTGTATATGCTACCTTTAGATAGCAGAGTTGCTCATAGGTCTGGCAAGCAACCACAGCTATGCGGCGAAACCGCTTTCCATTTTTGCAGGCGACATGCCTACCGTGTCGCCGATCGACATGTTTGGCCTATCGAAGACCACAAGGGGAGAAATTCGGCCTTGTTGGTAAGACATTAGGAAAATTTTGCAGCGCAAAATAACACAAGGACGAGAAGGGAGGACACAATACGTGTTGTGTCCTCCCTTCTCGTCCTTGTGTTATTTTGCGCTGCAAATTTTTACTATCGAAGACCGGTGATTAACTTAACTGTCGACGTCTGGTGTCAATCCACTTCGCTGCAGCGGCGGCGTAGAGAAACACAAAAATTTGCCCAAGCGGCAGCTTCTCCGCAATGCATGCTTGCTAGCGGCGTTCGGAAGACAGATGCGCAACTCTGCTACCTAAAGGTAGCATATACAGTAACTCTAATCATTGCAGCTTCTTGCTCCGAATCTCAGCGGCAACGACGCAGTCTCGCTACGCAGACTCTCTTCCGCTGCAGTTTGAACACACAGCAGCAGTGTTTGTACTACGCCGACTGTTTCGCTTTCAATTGAGCCGTGTAACAATGCTGCTGCGTTGAGCGGAGCAGAAAGACAGCGATGTCGACAGCGCAACTTCTTCGCCGTAACAAACTGCTCGTTCCTTCGGCGAACCCGATCGCTAGCAGGACGCCGCGTGCTAAGCTGCGAGACTGCGACCGATCCTCAAATATGTATAGCGTGCCTTTCGCTGCGCAGGGCACGAATTTCGCGAAGTTATTTATGGACAACCTCCGCGGCTTCGCTTGTATGGTTTGAGACCGCCCGTGGTTTCAGCATTTACTATGTGCTGTGTCCAGCCGTTACGTCCATTGCTTCAATAAGTACTTTCTTTGTTGGCTACCAGGACATACCGGTATTACAGGGAATCAATTAGCCGAAGATGAATCCCGCTCAGCCCATGCATGAAGGAACCACAGTGGTTCCGATCCCTCTATCAAGGACTGATGCGGCAAGACAACTTTATTTGCTAGCTCGAAATATTACACGCACGTTTTGGTCGTCTGCCAGCTTCCAAAGGTGTCAGCGATATAAACATGATCTTTCGCTCAAACTACAGCCACTATCGCGAGTTTCCCAGTATACCAAGAACATAATCGACTAGTTTGAAGGGCCCCTAAACCATCTCCGTTCTTTTTACCATTTCATGTAAACGCTCGCATCGACTTCAGAATGCCGTTACGACCAACAATGCCAAACGCGGCAGCGCCACGAGCCACTGGCGCGCCACAAATTCCAAGAAACAATCCATCGTCTTCTCCGGGCCTTTCGAAATCCCCAGCGTTGGCCGTGACGTTACTATTCGCGTCTGGTAATGTCATCCACAAGAAGAACCTTGCTAGGAGGAGAGACGAGCCGACGAACGAATCGCAGCGAAGGGAGCGAGGGCCGCTCTTGGATCATCAAACGCGTGTAACTCTGCTATTACGGCACCGTTTCGAAAAAATCTCGCGGTTACGTGTTTGTTGAAGACTCGCGCACAACTGCAACACCACAACTAAATTTCGACTTATGGGTGGTTTAGGGGCCCTTTAAAGCCAAGCTGAAACCGCCTGCACTTTCTGCTCTACCATGCAAAACTGTCTGGGCACGATGTCAAAAAGATGTACGATGTAAAAAAGCATCCATGAATGCTGATAAGAAAAACAACAACAAGGGAGTGGTGGAGTGCGCGACAACATAATTTATAAGTGACACAGTTTGTTTCTGGTGGCTGTAGCACGTTACCAGATTAACGCGAATGAACGCTTATGGGCAGCACGTCGACGCGGTCGGATCGGAATACGACTCAAGTATGCCAAGTGCCGTTTGCAACATGCGCGCAGAGAATTGGACGAGGTATACCGTCAGATTTGGCGCAGAACAGCTGCATTTGCTGGCTCGCGCGTCAATCAGGTCACACCCTTGCCCATATCTAGTAGAGGGGTACCATGGCACTTTGGTCAGCCCTTCGCAACCGCCGCCGTTTTTTGAGGATGGAACACTCTGTGGATGGCGTTGAGCAGGGGGCTCTTACGACCACACTCTCCCCTGAAGTCGTCCATGCTCACATCCGAGGCCATAAGTCCAGCGAGCCCCATTTTAAGGGCGAACCGCGCCTTGCGCATCAGCGACCGGGGTCCGTCGAAGCACACCCACTGGTCGCCCGAGTAGGCGTACACACCGGCCCTCGGGTCCATCATTGTCGTCCAGCCGCCAGCCTTGATGGCGCTGCATATCTGCGTGAGAGATTTTTGAAAGTTGATAAGTCACCTCTGCATAACCGGAGAGTTCATCGCTACAAAGCCTATCGTTATTAAGGCGAAAACCTTAGGTGCCTCATGAAACGCGAAAATTTACCGTAGGCGTCCGCGGCGTCGGCGCCAACACGAGTGATGCGAAAAATCCTCACGGGATGATGTCACTATGTGAAGTCATCACGACGTCACAAGGCGCCAAAATTTGCGGCGTCATCATGGCGTCACTATGATGTCACATAACGTGACGCCATCACGCGACATCGTCGCTTGGTCTCCGTAGGCAGTGCAAAACTAAGTGAGGTGCAGGAAGCCTGCAGTGGCTTCGATCCTGGAGGCAGCGCAAAGTCACGTTAGGCGCAGAAAGCTTTCGGAGGGGGGCGCGGGAGAATCTACACACCGGCTGCGAAGAAAAAGCGGGCCTTCGAGTTGCCTTAGCCGAATGCATAGGGACCCTGTGAGTTTTATTAGTTACCTCGTAATAGGCAAGCACGCCAGCAGTAGCCGTGACCGGACCGGCCTCGCCTTTTCCTTTGGCGGGTGCCCCGATGTAATTCAGACGAGGGTTGGCCAGTGTGTACGACCGGGCGTAGAACGGAACGCCCAGCACCAGCTTCGCTAAGGGTGCTCCCATTGCTATCAAGGTGTTCAGCACGTACTCCTGTAAGAGAGAGATTAGTATCGTCATGGGTTTCTGTGGTAGCTAAGACCCGTACACTACGAGTACTTGATCCATTCCTGCTATAGTGAGGTTGCTATGTAGTGCAGAGACAACAACGGAGGGAGGGGGGATCAATGATGAAAGTAAGTGCGAAGAAAGATGAGGACAGTCTTAGTTACACCGTGGCTGGTCTTAAACGATGTCATTTGCGTATCTGATAACTGTAGCTGCGAGGAAACAACCACCCATCTTCTCTGTGAATATCCTCGCTTCACTGCGCCAAAAACAAAAAAAAAACCTCAAATGTTAGATGGACTTTACAATCGCCCATTACCGGAGGAAAAGGAAATAAGACACTGTCCAAGACCGTCCTCAGCACACACAGTTCCCTCTTGTAAAGATTGCAGGAAACTGTACGGTACGGTGATGGTGTGACGTTATACGTGACGTTTCAGTACAGGTCACGTGACTCCTAGCTGTTGATGTGGAAGTAGACGCTCGCCTGCTGAGCTGACTTTGGCCTTCATTGCAAACCCATATAACCTGCTTTCACTTTCAAGCGATAAGACAAGCGCAGAAACTGCACGGCCGTGCTCGTTGTTTATTGTGAGGCGTTGACAGTCTTCTAGGCAAAACAAAAAGGTTAATTCGCACACTGTCCACCGTTTTTATAGCGCTAGAGCAATAAACAGCCGTCACAAGGCTTTCATCGTAGATATCCAAACACCGTACTTCTGCCTTCGCTGTAGCAATAACATTAAGCTACTTAACGAGGCGCTCTCCCGTGTAGGCAACAGGTCGAACTGCCATTTTGGTTCAGTGGCCACCGAGCCCTGCTGAGGCTGAATTTGCCCTCCGTTAATAAGATGTAAGACTGGGCGTTGGTTCAGCTTCATAGTTAAAAGAAGCACAAAAGACGGACGCAAAAGACAAAGAATACCACAGGACAAGGCGCTGTACTGGGGTCTTCCTTGTCTTGTGCTTCCGTCTCTAGCGCTGCTTTAAACCTTGTCCTCCGGTAATACAGAAGCGCTCGTACTTTGGCTGCTAATAGCGAGGAGTGTTCCAGCGAACTACTTGGACGAGGACAGAGAGACATAAGACACAACGCTGGACTAACAAGAGCGGTGTGCGTCTGTCTGTCCTCGTCCAAGTCGTTGGCTGGAACACTCCTCGCCATGGGCACCAACGAGCTGAGGGAAGCACGATTCTGAATTTTGGCTGCAAGAACATCGCCTAGTCGAAAAGTAATTCACATTTTCCTTTAACACGAAAGTGTTTTATGCCGGGGTCCACCAAGTACATTTGTCACGGATATGACGTTGATAAAATGGACGCCAACGGGTGAGAAAGAAAAAAAAAATCAAAGAAAAGGATACCCCGCTGGGAATTGAAACCACGACGTTGCGGCCGCGACGGCAAGCGCCCGACGCCCTACCGACTAAGCTAACTCGGGAGATGCTAGACACGGCGCGAACGCGCCTTATATCTTTCTTTCACACATTCTCTTTCGCGGCGGACGGAGCGGGGCGGTGCCGCCGTCTGTGAGATGTGAAAAGAGGTAATGCTTCACGATCGACACTTACTAGCGCTTACTCCGAGATTGCACGCGGTAACGGAGGTCATGGTTAAAGCGTCTCGATACCAGAGAAGTAGACTGGCCGCGCTGGCGTCGCCGAGGCATCCTTGACGCAGTTACGTTCTTTGCCTTTGGCTCGTGCGTCGGCTCATCGGAGTAGTGCAGCTTCCACGTGCACCAACGGGATTTCTCCGCCGCCGACTGCTTCAATTGCGAGAGCATCGACTAACAAAACTGCTGCAATATGCGTTGCAGAAAGGACGCGATTTCGACGGGCGAATGTCGTGCCTTGGTGGAGCGAGAGCAGCGCCTGCGAGACAGAGGCCAGCGGGACTCACGCGTTTGCGGCTCAGGCTACGAACCTCTACCTCCCGTGTTACTGAAGCGCAGTGTGTGTTATGTGTGCATGAGCACAGGCGTCGGCTACCCATTACTAGGAAGCGCACACCGTGCCGTTTCTCTCCTTAATTGACGACGCTTTGAAGAAGTGCATACCCGGTACCAGTGTTGATTATGAGCTTGTTGATATCATCCTTACGCGGGATTCACGATTCGCTGTGTCCAAATATATGTTCACACCATCAGCTACCAGAACGGTTTAATCATGATCATGGGCGTTTGTCGTCGCGATAGAGACATGCTGTCAACACGGGTGCATCCACGTCAAATGGTGCTATAGCTGCCAAACACGAATAGACATTGCACAAGCTCTCATATATCACTACACAATAAGCACTACTTCTTTGAAGACACGTTTCACTTTCGTGTTATACCGATTCCTATGACGGAGGGATCAGCCATGTTCTTTTGTAAACCCGCAGTTTCGAGACGTGAATACGCACAGATTGGTGTTATTTCGCACGGAACGTAGCGTAGACTGCTACGGTGTTTACCTATTCTGATATCGTGATGCTGCGTGTAGAGATATTCTTTAAGGCTAAAGCCTTAGATGCCTCATCAAACGCGAAAATTGACTGTCGGCGTCCCGCGTAGGCAGCGTCGGCGTCAACACGAGTGATGCAAAAAACCATCTCCACAGATCGCCTAACTTTGTGACGTTGTCATGATGACACATGACACTGTCGCTAAGTCATAGGTGGGCCGATTTCGGAGGCAGTGCAAATGCAGGTGAGGTGCAGAAAGCTTGCAGTGCCTCCGATTCTGGAGGCAGTGTGAAACCACGCTAAGTGCAGAAGGCTTTCGGATGGGGGCGGGGAAGAATAACTATATCCACCGTGAAGAAAAAGGCTTTCGCCTTCGAGTCGTCATAGGCGAATGCATAAGGGACCCCGTGACTTATTCTCTTTTAAAGTTGTGCTTTAGATATGCCGGAAAAAGTCATAGATCTCAAGTCTAGTGTATGCAGTAAGATTATTTTATAGCAGCCGGTTTTCGTTAAAAATTGATATTCTTTATCGTTTTGTATGGTCACAAGAAAAGTGTCTGTTTATGCGTGTTTTATTACACAGACGTTTGGCAGAAGTTACGAACATGTTTTAATTGTTTACAATATTCATAAAGAAACAACTCTTTTGTCATTCGAAGAGGAGTAGACGGAGCCAATGCATTTGCCAGCATCTCCTGTAAAACTTATGAATAAGAGCAGAGAGAAACGTTCGCGAAGCTCATTTTAAGCGTCTATATAGGAAGCTGCATGCAGAGTGAATAAAATCCAAGCGAACTATTTCGCTGCGTCACACCTTGGCGCATGTCATCACGTAAACGAAGTAAGTTTTGTTAGTATTAGGTGTGCGCACTTTGTTATGACATACGGAGATGGTTGTTCGCAACTACCCGTGCAATTTCAGCAAACTGCCTCTCTTAAGGTGGGTGCGAATGACAGGAGAAAGCTCACGATGTTTCGTGTACACCGTGTCAACAGGCGTTGCTAGGTTACGTACATCCTATACGACAAAAGTCCAAGTAATTTTCTTTGGTTTGGCACTGCCTGTTTTGTTTATCTGGTTCACATTTTTCCGTAGCTTAAGGAGCTCAGACTTTGTCAGGACTGGCTTGACTGCAGCAAATCAAACTGCCACAATGCTCAACCGTGTCCGAAACAGGAAAAAAAAAACATGGCTGATCCCTCCGTCATAGGAATCGGTATAACACGAAAGTGAAACGTGTCTTCACAGAAGTAGTGCTTATCGTGTATTGATATATGAGAGCTTTCACAATGTCTCTTGGTGTTTGGCAGCTATAGCACCGTTTCGCGTAGATGCACCCATGTTGACGCCTAGTGGCATGTCTCCATCGCGACGACTAACGCCCATGATCATGATTTAACCGTTGTGGTAGCTGAAGTTGTGAACATATATTTGGAATCAGCGAATTGTGAATCGCGCGTAGAGATGACACCAACAAGCTCATAATCAACACTGGTACCCGATATGCACTTCTTCAAAACGTCGTCAATTAAGGAGAGAAGCGGCACGGTGTGCGCTTACTAGTAATGGGTTACCGACGCCTGTGTTCATGCGTACACTACCACACTGCGCTTCAGCAACACGGGAGGCAGAGGTTCGTAGCTTGAGCCGCAAACGCGTGCGTCCCGCTGGCCTCTGTCTCGCTCCACCAAGGCACGACATTCGCCCGTCGAAATCGCGTCCTTTTTGCAACGCGTATTGCAGCAGTTTTGTTAGTCGGTGCTCTCGCAAACGAAGCAGTCGGCGGCGGAGAAACCCCGTTGGTGCATGTGAAACTTGCACTAATCCGATGAGACGGCGCAGGCTAACACGAAGCGAAATTCAAAGAACGTAACTGCGTCTAGGTTCCCTGAGCGGCGCCAGCGCGGCAAGTGTCCCTCGCGGGTATCGAGACGCTTTAACAATGACGTCCGATATCACGCGCAATCTCGGAGTAAGCGCTAGTAAATGTCGATCGTGACGCATTACTTCTTTCTACCTCTCACAGACGGCGGCACCGCCCCGCTCCGCGCCGCCTACCTACACCGCCAACAGAGAGCACCGTGCGAGAGAGAATGAGTGAAAGATATAAGGCGCGTTCGTGGAACGTCTGTCATCTGCTAAGTTGGCTTAGTTGGTTGAGCGTCGGGCGCTTACCGTCGCGGCCGCAAGGTCGTGGGTTCGATTCCCAGCGGCGGATCCTTTTATTAGTTTTTCCTTTCTCACCCGTTGGCGTCCATTTTATCAACGTCATAACCGTGACGGAAGTACTTGGTGGACCCCGGCATAAAACACTTTCGTGTTAAAAACAAATTTAGACACTGGTAGTTACGTAGCCTGTCATGCGCCTATTTTTCATTGGCCCCATAGCTTACTGCTATAGTTCTTACTCGCAGTGGACAAGTGCTTTACCGTCCGTGGTTATTTATATTCGGAACAGTACCGGCAAGTGCTGTGGTGCTCACATTTGCTGTTGCTTTGGACGTAACCACTCTTTGCCGCCGATTTTATTCAATATACGTCAATGGCCAGCCTAATCTCAAAACAAAAATAATCGCTTTTTCGGTCGTATTGTTGACCATGAACTCTTCCGTAGCCATCATGTCGATTGCATCTACTGGTGTCCGCGATTCGAAATTCATCGCTGGGAAAAAATTAGGATTATCAAATGGCTCCATGCTTCAGCTGTACTCATCGTTTCATTGATAAATTTCCGCGTTACAGCTCGCCTGGGCTTTCTCCAACTTGCAGGTAAGATTTTCGAGAATTGCAGAACGTGCCAGCACATGCTCTACGCCTTTGTCTCAGCCTTTCGCTAGGTGCTTGAACAGACGGAACAGTTCTGATGGCAAGCGTTCAGATTGGGTCTCGTCGGTACGGTATAACATGTTGAGTTATATAGCGCAGAATATGTGGACCCAAACTCAAAGACAAGGCACACGCAGGCATGAGCCATTTTCCACAGTGATTTATACTAACACACATTACGTCTCATTGATCATATTAGCACTTCTGTGTGTCCTGTCTTTTTCGAGCTTTGACCGTTCCTATTTATCTATCTATCTATCTATCTATCTATCTATCTATCTATCTATCTATCTATCTATCTATCTATCTATCTATCTATCTATCTATCTATCTATCTATCTATCTATCTATCTATCTATCTATCTGTCTGTCTGTCTGTCTGTCTGTCTGTCTGTCTGTCTGTCTGTCTGTCTGTCTGTCTATCTATCTATCTATCTATCTATCTATCTATCTATCTATCTATCTATCTATCTATCTATCTATCTATCTATCTATCTATCTATCTATCTATCTATCTATCTATCTATCTATCTATCTATCTATCTATCTATCCGCTTTCGTCTGGGCTCTCTCGCTGTCGTCTCCTTAACTTGGACATATGCGGGTATGAGCCACAAGTGATTAACAGCTTGTATCAAGCCAGGAACGGCGATGACAGACTTTCAAAAATTGTTAGCCGGTCGCGTTATGGAGCTTGTGTTGCAGAAAATGTGGAGCAGGCGTCGTGAACGTTGTCGGCGAAGGAAAATCAGAGGGACAGAAAGACTGAATGTTGTAGTTACAACCGGAATCGGACCCAGACATTTTGCGTGGCAGTTATATTTATTCTACCAAGGAGCTAAGTCAGTGCTTAAAAGTGCTTGGAAGACCCTATAATGGCGTCGTATAGCAGCAACGTCCACTGTGGCTGCAGTGTTCGCTGTCGGCTTTTATAACATTGTAATGAACATTGCAAATTAACGCCTATGTCTCGCCAGGCTATGGTCAACCATTGCTCTACCACGGCCGCTGGATGAAAGCGGCCGTGGCTCTACCCTGAGGAATACGGCAAAAACCGCTTCTTATGATGTGCACATCATCGCACCTTAGCATGCAGTTCATTTCGATAAATCTGACACCTGTGCTCTAACATGAATACCATGAGTGCCGTCGTCACGTCGGAGCATAGGATACCCATTGGGCGCCAGTGTAGTCGGCGGGCCTGATAAGCCTACGATAAATCCCGTAACCAAGGGGGGGGGGGGCGGGAGCGGGAGACCTAGGAGCTTTCCCTCCCCCTATTTTCGCTTCTTCAGGAAGCTTCTTTCCTCAGTATAGGTGCTTTCTTTAAATAATCAAGGCCTTCACCAAGTGCCCCCCCTCCCCCACCCCTTCCCCGGAAAAAATTCCTCGCTATGGGCCTGCCCACGATATACTCATAACTACTCAAAATGAACAAAGTCGTTCGGACTCGCAACGCTTGTCACACGTCAATAAAAAAATATGCGGCAGAGGCCACTAATCGCCTACTGCTTCGCATGACATCGACTCCCAGAATAAGTGGGATCTGCCGAATTTTTTTTTGTGCTAAATTTACAACCGGCTGATCGGTAGGGTCACACAACGACAAAAGGCAGGCTAACAATGTCTATTGGGAAGCTGCCAACGAATATAATTTGTCGTACGAAAATGCTCGAGATATTTCTCGTTACATCTTCAAACTGTTTTGGTACGAAGATTTGGTACGAAGTAACACAGGCGCAATAGTGAAAAACAAGCAAACCCTAGCTGATATGGTTGTAGGACAAGTTCGCAGTTACAACAGCAGTAACAAAATTTCTATCATGGCTGTTTTATTGATAGTTTGCACGTGACGTCACGAACGCAGGTTCTTAACATAGTGGTACGCCGACGCGGCGGCTGCGATGACGTCGAGGCAGCGTAATCACGTGACTGTTAACCTGCTTAAATGTGAGAACGATGGGCCGGAGCGCTATTGGCCTCTGTGCATGAATAACCGAATAACCCGCATGCGAGGCACTGATGACACTAATTTGACGTCACAAACTTCGCGTACCACCACGCCGGTACTCCAACGTGGCAGTTTCAGTGCAGTCAACAAAAGCCATCTTGAGACTTACGATGCTCATCTCTGGATTGGTCTCGCCCGTAGCACTTTGGAGGGGCGAGTAGTGAGCGACCACGGGGCTCTCAGAGCCAAAGTAGTCGTAGGCCATGACACTGGTGAAATCCGTCTGGCTGGACATTCAAGAAATGCACGAAATTCTTAATGAAACTGAAAACACTTGGGTGTTGCAGAAGTACGAACAATTCTCTTATTACTCTTTTTATCGTAATATGTTTTTAGATAAGACCTAACAATGGTATGCGACAATATATTTACATTCGGCGAGAGCTGCATGCACTGGGCTGTTTCAACTTATGGACAGAACTTTACCTGCCAGCAGAAGCGCATTTGCTTGCAATATCTACTGAGCTCCTTTAGTAAAAACAAGAATGTAAAGTTACGGCTTTTCTTATTGTCTTTCTAGTCCTTGAGTGGCACTTTTCTTCATTTCTGTAAGAAAAAGAAATTAGACTAGAGATGCGGTAACTTTTATATAGTAAAGCGTTGCGTAACATTGATGACATCATACTAATTTATTATTACTAACGAAATTAGATTGATACAATCAGTCAAGCATCCTGGAATTAGTACACGGAATCAACACCTTACAATTCCTTTGTAAAGAATGCAAGCACAGCCAATTATTGTCATAATTTCTACCGCATTTGCGAACATTACGCAAAATATTAAGGAAAGCAAGAAAGACAGCACATTTCTGTGCTGCAGTGAATAATTCATTCAACTTAGCTACTGCAAACAGCCGTTATGAAGCCACGACTGCTCCACATGCAAGAGATATCGAGAGGTGCTAAATAAAACGCCATAAAAATATAGCTAATATAATCGATTTTTCAATGTGATGCCCATATGGGACATCGGTCTTACTGAGCGCGGAGCCTTCATCGGCGATAAGATGGCATCAGAAACGACGTGTAGCGCAGGAAATACAGACAAAAAGAAAGACACGAGACGACATACGAGAGCTATTAGGCTATTAAGGCGAAAGCCCACGGTGTAAGAAAAATAATTATTTTTCTTACACCGTGCGAAAGCCTTTGATGCCTCATCACACGCGAAAATTGACCGGCGTCCCACGCAGGCGACGTGAACACGATGTGATGCAAAATGTCATCATGTGATGACGTCACAGATCGCCAACATTTGATACGCCATCATGACGTCACTGTGACGTTACACGGTGGTGTCAGAATACTTCATTGGTCAAAGGTGGGTCGATCCCGGAGGCAGTGCAAAACAAGGTGAGGTGCAGAAAGCTTACAATGCCTCCGATCTTGGAGGCATTGCAAAAGCACGTTAGCTGCTTTCGGAGGGGGGCGGGAGAGGATCAACACATCGACTTAGCAAAAAAAAGAAGAGGGCTTTCGAGTCGACTGAGGCGGAAGTATCAGGGACCCTGCGACTTTTATAGCACTCGTATGTCGTCTCGTGTCTTCCAGCAAAACTGATAGCTGGGCGAGTTGCTATTGAGTGATGTTTAAAAATGTTGCAGCGCGCACAGAAGACGGAAACACACAGAAAAAAAAGGTATAAACGAGCACTTATCCATCTTTTGTGTCTGCGTTTCTTGCGCTACAAGTCGTTTCTGATGTACAACCAACAGGCCCAAATCGCCACAATTCACAAGATGGCGTTAACGAATGGTCCTGTTGCCCCCACTGCTGTGCGCTTGAACCGTTCTTTTAATAAATTTTGATAGACCTGCACTGTCACTGCCACGTGACGAGGAGTTGAAAACTCGTGCGCAGAGCCGTGCACATGACGATGTAGACGGCGATGCGAACGGAGTTTTATTCTAGTAGCTAAGCTAGTAGAACGAAACCGGACGCACACGATGCACAAGGCAGAAAAAAAAGTTATCGACGTAAAGGGGTTTGTGGTGCGGGGCCAGCTTGTTCAACAAGTCCCATCTAGCAGAGCTCGCTAGCCCTCAGTCCAGTGCGCCACAGGCAATTGCCGCTCTGCGTGCCTTGTCGACCAAACTGATCTGATCCTCAAGGCTATCGCTGGTCAGCAACACCTCCCACCGCAACCACAGGTACGCCTCACAATTCCGGGAATAACGAAGAAGAGCCGTCATTCAGTAGTGGTCCCACGACCATTACATAAAAAAAAAAACAGGTGCGGCCTATTGCGTCGCGTCGCCGTCAATGGGCGAGCGCGGATCGGCTGAGTTGACAGTTGCGGCCGCTGTTTTGGGTGAGTGCTCCCCTACTGACGTACACAAAGCAGACGCCGGTTCGTGTTACAATGTGGTCGCCTCAGGATTTATGCGTGTCCGTGTGCTTTTTCGCGTACTTTCTCGTGTCTTTCGTGTGTGTGACCACGTGTGTGGGCAGCTTCCCTCATGTTTCCTGCGCCTGAGTACGGTTTTTACAGCGAAAGCTGTTATGAGATCATTTCACCGGCCGTTTTTGGCGCCGTAGTTGTCCGCCGCCGCCGCCGCCGCCGGTGTCCGTAACCAGTATCGATCGAAATAAGAAAAAAACGAAATAAGAAAAAATTCCAGGATGGAACGAGGTTCGAACCTGGGCCCTCTGCGTGGGAGCCCAGTATTCAACCTCTGAGCCATGCCGGTGCTTGAAACTGTTTTGCAAAAAGGTCCTATACAGGCTTCATGTCGGGAAGGAACCACATTAGCATATGCAATATAGCGTAGCAGAAGAGTAAAATAAGCACCAAGTGTCGCACAACGCGAATTCTGTAACCAGGCGTCACACAATGCGAATTGCGCAACGAGTAGGTTGTGAAATGCTTCCAACCCATTACAAAGATCTCTGCCGTAATTCTTCGTCGTTATCAGGCACAGAATCAACAAAGTGCGCATAATGCCTTACATGCGTTTAGCAAGTACCACGGATCTCCGTAGAATGACGAAAAATGGCACAGTGCCTGCTGCCCTACTTCTCAAAAATTAGAATGATTTAGAGCGTAGTGGGTTCCTCGCAAGTGCACTTGGCTTGGTTGCCAAGGAAGCCCATGAGCGCATGATCCATTTCCTCGGGGTCTCAGTAAAGTTATTCGCCCCCCCCCCCCGTCTCTCTCCCACGTCAACGTATGTTATACAGCATGACGGGAGAGGGAAATAGCGAGCGGGCGTCACCCAATGCAAATTACATAACTGGTGGGCCGTTTAAAGCTTCCAACCAATTACAAAGGGCTGAGCTATAATTCTCCATGGTCATCAGTCGTCGCGTCAACAAAGTGCACATAATGCCTTACAGACGTGTAGCTGCTGCCTCGCTTCTCCGCAGAATGACGAATAATGGCTTAGTAGGTGCTTCCCAACTTCACAAAAATTGTGATTTATAGCGTAGTGGGTACCTTTCTAGTCTACTTGTATTGTAGCCCCAAGAGAGCTTACAACGGGCTCTAGAAACGCCGCTCTTTCAGCTTTCGCTGTGACTGTGCTGCGGTTTCAGCGCAGGCCTGGCGTTTTTAACACGAAAGTGTTTTATGCCGGGGTCCACCAAGTACATCCGTCACGGATATGACGTTGATAAAATGGACGCCAACGGGTGAGAAAGAAAAAAAAGCAAGGAAAAGATACCCCGCTGGGAATCGAACCCACGACGTTGCGGCCGCGACGGCAAGCGCCCGACGCGCTACCGAGTAAGCTAACTCGGAAGATGCTAGGCACGGCGCGAACGCGCCTTATATCTTTCACACATTCTCTTTCGCGGCGGGCGGAGCGGGGCGGTGCCGCCGTCTGTGAGGTGTGACAAGAAGTAATGCTTCATGATCGACACTTACTAGCGCTTCCTCCGAGATTGCACGCGATATCGGAGGTAATGGTTAAAGCGTCTCGATACCAGAGAGGTAGACTGGCCGCGCTGGCGTCGCCGAGGCACCCTTGACGCAGTTACGTTCTTTGCCTTTGGCTTCGTGTTAGCGTGCGTTGGCTCATCGGAGTAGTGCAGTTTCCCAAGCACCAACGGGATTTCTCCGCGGCCGACTGCTTCAATTGCGAGAGCACCGACTAACAAAACTGCTGCAATATGCGTTGCAGAAAGGACGCGATTTCGACGGGCGAATGTCGTGCCTCGGTGGAGCGAGAGCCGCGCCTGCGAGACAGAGGCCAGCGGGACGCACGCGTTTGCGGCTCAGGCTACGAACCTCTACCTCCCGTGTTGCTGAAGCGCAGTGTGTGTTATGTATGCATGAGCACAGGCGTCGGCTACCCATTACTAGAAAGCGCACACCGTGCCGTTTCTCTCCTTAATTGACGACGCTTTGAAGAAGCGCATACCGGGTACCAGTGTTGATTATCAGCTTGTTGATATCATCCTTACGCGGGATTCACGATTCGCTGTGTCCAAATATATGTTCACACCGTCAGCTACCACAAAGGTTTAATAATGATCATGGGCGTTAGTCGTCGCGATAGAGACATGCTGTCAACATGGGTGCATCCACGTCAAACGGTGCTATAGCTGCCAAACACGAATAGACATTGTACAAGCTCTTCTATATCACTACAGAATAAGCACTACTTCTGTGAAGACACGTTTAACTTTCGTGTTATACCGATTCCTATGACGGAGGGATCAGCCATGTTTTTTTGTTGTTGTTGTTGTTGTTGTTGCGCGCGCCCGTTGAGAGGAAACTGTCGGCGCAGTGAGTTGCTGTCGTCAGGATGCGGCGGCGCGCGTCTGTTTTAGTCCTCGTTTGTGAAAAAAACATGGCTGATCCCTCCGTCATAGGAATCGGTATAACACGAAAGTTAAACGTGTCTTCACAGAAGTAGTGCTTATTCTGTAGTGATATAGAAGAGCTTGTACAATGTCTATTCGTGTTTGGCAGCTATAGCACCGTTTGACGTGGATGCACCCATGTTGACAGCATGTCTCTATCGCGACGACTAACGCCCATGATCATTATTAAACCTTTGTGGTAGCTGACGGTGTGAACATATATTTGGACACAGCGAATCGTGAATCCCGCGTAAGGATGATATCAACAAGCTGATAATCAACACTGGTACCCGGTATGCGCTTCTTCAAAGCGTCGTCAATTAAGGAGAGAAACGGCACGGTGTGCGCTTTCTAGTAATGGGTAGCCGACGCCTGTGCTCATGCATACATAACACACACTGCGCTTCAGCAACACGGGAGGTAGAGGTTCGTAGCCTGAGCCGCAAACGCGTGCGTCCCGCTGGCCTCTGTCTCGCAGGCGCGGCTCTCGCTCCACCAAGGCACGACATTCGCCCGTCGAAATCGCGTCCTTTCTGCAACGCATATTGCAGCAGTTTTGTTAGTCGGTGCTCTCGCAATTGAAGCAGTCGGCCGCGGAGAAATCCCGTTGGTGCTTGGGAAACTGCACTACTCCGATGAGCCAACGCACGCTAACACGAAGCCAAAGGCAAAGAACGTAACTGCGTCAAGGGTGCCTCGGCGACGCCAGCGCGGCCAGTCTACCTCTCTGGTATCGAGACGCTTTAACCATTACCTCCGATATCGCGTGCAATCTCGGAGGAAGCGCTAGTAAGTGTCGATCATGAAGCATTACTTCTTGTCACACCTCACAGACGGCGGCACCGCCCCGCTCCGCCCGCCGCGAAAGAGAATGTGTGAAAGATATAAGGCGCGTTCGCGCCGTGCCTAGCATCTTCCGAGTTAGCTTACTCGGTAGCGCGTCGGGCGCTTGCCGTCGCGGCCGCAACGTCGTGGGTTCGATTCCCAGCGGGGTATCTTTTCCTTGCTTTTTTTTCTTTCTCACCCGTTGGCGTCCATTTTATCAACGTCATATCCGTGACGGATGTACTTGGTGGACCCCGGCATAAAACACTTTCGTGTTAAAAAAAAAACAAGCATCAAAGGCGCCCAGGGCGTGCCCTTATCCTCTCCACCGAAGACGCCGTAGCGACAGCCTAACCAGCCTAACGCCCGCGCATATCGGGAGAATTCGAAAAACCAAAGTGGAAGCGACCGTTTCCGCAGACAAACCGGAGAGGCGAATCCCTTTCCCCTAGCTGTCGCTGTTCTACGTGCTCGCGCCGAATAATTACTTGGAATGTTCGCGAAACCTGGAAGGATCTAAATGAGAGACGACGGAGGGTAGGACAGTATGGTAAAGTCGGCGAAGAGTTTATGTTCTTCGAGTGAGTCGTATAGTGTGGTCAGTCGATCTTGATGAATCGAGTGATGACGCCGTGGGAGTACTGTTTTGAAAAATGTCGCCGAACGACGGTGATCAGAGCTGGGATTCGTCTGAGTGTTTCCTAGAAGTGAAATATTCGAGAATCGATCGAAGAATTGTGGGCCGCACAGGTTTGGTGAATATTCAAGGCCTTTAAGTGTTCTTGGATAGTTTCGAATGAATGAGATTGCATATGTAGCGCGGTAAGTTTGTTCCCTTTGTTTTAAACACCATCTAAGTGATGTCGTGAATTGTAATTGATACCTGCCGAGTGTGCAAGCTTGCGTGATGCTTGTACTGCCTTAATTGAGAATACATTTTGTTTGTGTTGCCTCTTGGCCCTAACTCGGTCTTTGGACCACAGCCGGCGTTCGTTGGCGCACTAAAAGGACCTACATTTAAATTATATGTGCTTTCGTGGTGCGTTTCGTTGGGCCGATAAGTCAGCCTTTGGAATCTGCCCGGCAACTGCCTCCCCATTAAAGGGATCAGTGATTGAGTGACCATTTTCATTTTAGGTGAGTCAAACGGGCAGCATTCATGGAGAGTATTGAGGTCCACTCTACAAAACATTGGTACTCCTAAGGTAAACTGTTCACATATGTGGGGTAATCGGCACTTCTAATAACGACTTCAATATTCAACCTGTAGTGTGCAACTATAAAATGCGTTATCTACGGCCTGATTGAAGTGTCGCGCGTACAAACGCGACTGTCGAAGCGCTTCCCCGTGAACGGCTGTACCGGAGCGGTGGCGCCAGAGCGGGCGCAAGGAGAACTAGACCCCAGACACCGTTTCGGTGCCACGCATCAGGCCGCACCTGTTTTTTTATGTAGCGGCCGTGGTGGTCCTACGACAGGCGACATTGTAACTGCTCAACGAGGAGTATGACCAAAGGGCGCACATTTGCACTGATGGATCGGTCTTTGCACTGATGGACCGACAGCTCCACAGGTGCTATTGTTGTTCGGGCCTGCCAAGTGACTGTCAAGTTCAGGGTGTCCCACAGGACGACATCAACAGCAGCGGAGCTTGCCGCCTTACGTGCTGCTATCCTTTATATCGCGGAAGCCCAGCCTCAAAAGTGGGCTGTCTCTTGCGACTCTAAAGCATCCTTTCAGAGTCTGCAATCAGCATTACGACAAAGGGTGCACGAGCAGTTAGTGAAAGAAATGAGAGAAGTTCTTCAGCTTTATCGAAGGGACATGACGTTGCGTTCCAATAGCTGCCGAGATATTGTGGCATTGTGGGTAACAACCTTGCTGATGATGCTGCCCGGTCAGCCCACGAGGATGCCCAGACAGCCCCAATACCCTTGTCGAGGACAGACGCTGCAATGGGCCTTCGCTCTTTCGCTCACACAATGTCGCAAACTTGGTTGAGCGACCCCAGTGTCTGGAACCGTCGCCTACATAAACTAGACCCATCGAGGAAGCTCCAAGTTCCGTCGCACTTCTCCCGCCGTGATGCGCAACTTTACTGTGCCGCCTGTGGTTAGGAGTAGCTTTGACGAAGGCCCACTCTTTTCGCATAGGAATGGCAGACACCTCCAGATGCGACTCGTGCAATAGTGACGAAACGATAGAACATCTACTGTGTTTCTGTGAAAGTTTTGTGAACGAACGAAATGTTTTGCGCAATGCGTTGAACAAGCTACACGACAGACCGTTTTCTGAAGATCCTCGGATCGTGGCCCTACGCGTCGCAGGCCAGCAAAGCGACGCGAGCATTGCTACTGTTTTAGATGCGAAGCAGCTTTTGCTCGGGGCTGCGCCCGTCCTTCCATCGGCGACCGTCCGCTCGGGAACCATGTGTACTGGCACGCCCTAGCGCGTTCGAGCCTGGGCCAGCGCCCTCTAGAGTTGCCTGGGCTGGGTAAGACGCTGTGGCCTCTCTCGCTTACACTCTCGGGAACCATGTGTGCTGGCGCGCGCTAGCGCGTTCGGGCCTGTGTAAGGGGTTGGGTAAGACGCTGTGGCCTCTCCTCCTTACACTCTCTCAGCAATCACGCGATGGCGTCGGGGAACGATATTCTGCAGACGCGCGATGAACCCACGTGCTCCCGCCTGGCGTGGCGATGAACCTCGTGCCTTCCTGCAACAATCGGGACGAGTAACATCAACAGCAACTACAGTGAATTCATGGTGTGCTCCACTTGCAAGGACGCGTTAACATCGGGCAAGGTGCCCGTGATGAGTCGACCCATCCGCTGCTTCGCATCCCCACATGGTTCCGTTCAGTGGGAGATGGTGTAAATCTTTTAATATCGACCGGATTAAGCGACCGCTTGTAGGCGTGCAATGGACAGGCGCATATGTACCCTGACAGTGCTTTCTTACCTTTTCTTTCCTTCTTTTGATCCCTTCATTCCTTCCCTCCAGTGTAGGGTAGCAAACCAGAAGCGCGTCTGGTTGACCTTCCTGCCTTTGATTCTTTTCATTCCTTTCCTTCCTCCTCCTCCTCCTACCGCTTCACATTCGCTTGGTCAATGGGGAGCAGGCCGGGGGTGGTCCGGCATGTCCATGTAGTGTGCATTAGTGTTGGTTTTCGGTATGTTTCACCAGTGGAAAATATTTGCCTTTTGCCTTGCATCACGCCGTTACTGAACACACAAATGATGCTTTCGTTTCTCACGTTTTCGAAGAAATTTTCGATAAATATGTTGTCATTTGTTAATTGACCATTGTGAAACTTGCTTATAATCAAACTTCATTTATTATGCCCTCCCTGTAATAACTCTCAACCGAAGGTTAGGAGTATGACTAAATAAGTAAATTATAAACTAGGCCATTGTCAGCGTACGAAGGACCAACAGTGCTCGAGTTTTATGCAATTTATTTCTGCGATTAAGGCGGGAAATCGTCGCCACTGTCGCGCTGTTTTTCTCGATGTGCGGTTTGCTTGCGGAATGTCACCAATGAGCGCGCTCAGCGAGGAAAAATGGGTTTGCGTTAGGCCGGATTGGATCTCCTTCCAACGTTATGCACTCGCCTGCTACATTCATGTCGTGGCGAATGCTGTGGCAGCAGTAAGACTGCCTCCAAGGAAAATTCCGGTGCCGTGTTTTGTCAGTCTACTATGTAGCAGAAAAACGGAACGTGTATTCTAATTGGTTCAACATACAGAGAGAATATTTCTAAATTTTGAAACAAAAATTATCTGCAACATATCTCAAGAGCAAGCGTACGTGCGACGAAATTGATAGGCGAAATTGGTTTAGCTGCAGTGTTACAAATATTTTCTGTTGTGGCGCAATATGGCTGTTTATCGCTGTCTTTCTTGCTAGCGGGCTATTAGTATGGTTGAAACGGAAAACTGTCTGTGCTTAGTTTGAGCGTAAGAGGCCGCAACTAACATTAAATGTGAAGCATTTCTCAGAGAGCCTCAGCCACTTAGGCCGTTTCTATCTATCTATCTATCTATCTATCTATCTATCTATCTATCTATCTATCTATCTATCTATCTATCTATCTATCTATCTATCTATCTATCTATCTATCTATCTATCTATCTATCTATCTATCTATCTATCTATCTATCTATCTATCTATCTATCTATCTATCTATCTATCTATCTATCTATCTATCTATCTATCTATCTATCTGTCTGTCTGTCTGTCTGTCTGTCTGTCTATCTATCTATCTATCTATCTATCTATCTATCTATCTATCTATCTATCTATCTATCTATCTATCTATCTATCTATCTATCTATCTATCTATCTATCTATCTATCTATCTATCTATCTATCTATCTATCTATCTATCTGTCTGTCTGTCTGTCTGTCTGTCTGTCTGTCTGTCTGTCTGTCTGTCTGTCTGTCTGTCTGTCTGTCTGTCTGTCTGTCTGTCTGTCTGTCTGTCTGTCTGTCTGTCTGTCTGTCTGTCTGCATAGGTAGATAGTGATGCAATTAAAGATAGTGCTTTTGTACTTCCTCGCAACTCCCTAGTAGGAAATTTCTGCCCATTTCCTTAGCACATTACGGTTTTCAGTAAAAAACAGAAGTCAGCATGTGCTTACTTGAACATTTCGGCCACATCGTAAGCTTTTCTGATGACATCCACGTTTCCGGCAATGGCAGCCGTCAACAACAGATGGGGGTCGTAAGCATCGAGCGCCTCCCGGATACCCTTTAAAAAAAAAGAACGGGAGATATATTAGAAACTTGTTGGCGCTATTAGCACACAATTTTCTGCTGCCGATCGCTATAGAAATAAAGAAAAAACGGCGCTGAACTCACAATTCGATACCAGTTATGCTTCCTTCATTTAATAACTGCTAGAACACAGACGTTATCTATATGTGAACTATTAGAGAAGAGTCAAGTAAGGATTTAATGAAGGGCGAGTAAAACAGTCGAGGAAGGGTTCAATGAAGTGGCAAGGAAGGCGAATAGGCTTTCGCCTTATGTCTCTTAGGTAGGACTTAAGGACCCCGGCAATTTCTTTCAATTTTGTTTTGGTATTTCACTGCTTAAATACCCTTGGGGCATCGACTGGATAAGGAAAGAGTGATTTGTAGCGTCTGTGACGCTTGTTGCTACTTGCTGTTAATGCAGGGATTAAAGTCAGGGGGGCCCGGTTCCCCCTCCATTTCTGAAGGAGGGGCTCGCCCCCCCCCCCCCCTTTCCCCCCCGTCTCGGCAGTCCAGCTGCGGCACCCGTTTGACAAGTGCCGGAGTTGATTTTTTTGGCAGTCGTGCTTGGTGCGGGAAAATTATACTCTGCAATTTTAATTTCCGAAGAATGATTTAATCGCGATTATTTGGTTGATGGGCGCCAGCAAAACAGAAGAAAACAGTTTTCGTCGTACTTCTGAATACAATCCGCCCAGACATTGAACACCAGGGGCAACGCCTCCTGAAACCACGAGTCACTACCCTGTTCGACTGAGCTTCTTGGCGCGGCATACTGTTTCACGAGGCACCTGAGCGTGAAGCTACCTGCTCGTGAATCAGTAATGGTTCACTTTGGCCTCTAGTTTACCACTTAATTCTCATTCCTTTAGTTGTGCACTACAGGTCTGCTTTAATGCCGAAGACGCATGTATTTGCCATCTTCTCTTTAGACAAGTAGCAGTGAAAATAAAAAAATACCATTGTCTTGCGTGAGGTTCCCAATCCAGTGAGTCAACTAATGTTATTTACTTTGAGCTCACCTATCTTTAAGCCTTTGCATCCCGAGTTATTTTTGAAAAATTGTTGCCAAAGTAATTTCATTTAACGATTGATTGAATTTGCGCGTTCAATAAATGCCCGAAATACATTCGGAATAATATGTATATTTTTATAGCATTCATAAGCATTGGTTCAGTTCTAGAAACAGTTGGCTTCAGTGCACTGTGATCATCTCAAACACCTCTCTTAACCCTTTGAGGGTCGAATTTTTTCGCGAAATCCAGTCCAAAAATGTGTAATTTTTTTATTGCTGAAATAAATTCTCCAGACGATTTTATTTAAGAAAAAAATTGTCTAAAATTTTTTTTCGTGACCGTAAAGTGACAAAAAAATCATTTTTGTTGTTACATACACATGGTTTATTCGTAGTAAAATCGAGCAAAACCCTGAAAAGAAAAGCTTAGCTGTTTTTTTATAAATAAAAATTATGCATTGTATTAAACGTAGCTCACAGACATACAAAAATAAGCGCACCAGAGTACTTTTCCGGTTAAAAATGTTCGTGCTCTAACACAATACTTTTCAGCGTGTGATAGTCATTGAAGCATGGCTCGCCGCGCACGCTTTTCAGATGTCGCTCCGTGATGGTCATCGGAGTCTAAACTCGTCAAAAAATCCTCGTCTGACAAACTGAAATCCAATTAATCAAATTCTGATTAGGCACTTGGGGAATAGTCCGCATCGGAAGAATCGCTGCTCGACTCACCGACAGCAGAGCAACCGGCGCGCGCTTCCATAGCGTAAGCGAACTGCTTCAGTGAGCGCACGGCAGAAAACTCTATGGTTGTGCGCCCGTCCGAAAAGCAAAACGAGTGAAAAATCACCAGTAATCCTTCGCCTAATCGCCAACGAGACTTAGTTAGCCTTTGCGAGACCCCAAAACAGGAAACGCAATCACGGCGGCGTCGTTTGTGTAATTTAGCGCCGCACGGAAACAGATGTAATCGCGCCTCGGGGTGCAATAAACGAGAGAGTAACAAGCGGTCACCCTTTGAGAGATTAGAAACCAAACAGCCATCAGCTTTGCGGGCGCAAG
The DNA here is from genome assembly GCF_013339695.2 of Rhipicephalus sanguineus. Classification (NCBI taxonomy): domain Eukaryota; kingdom Metazoa; phylum Arthropoda; class Arachnida; order Ixodida; family Ixodidae; genus Rhipicephalus; species Rhipicephalus sanguineus. The sequence goes on along the minus strand of NC_051182.1, from coordinate 163,711,672 downwards.
AAGCGGAAACCACCCGAAGGACGAAATCGAAACCAGCCGCACCGCGTGCGCGCGTTCCGATGCGCAACTGAACGCCGCCGCGCCGCTTTGGAAAGCAAAAAAAAAAAGGAAGACGGAGAGACATCGGCGCATTAAAAAAAAATTGCACGTATTCCCGAAGCGTGGCAGCACATTCCAAGCAAGAGAAATGATCGAAGAAAGCGCGCGTTTGAAACCAACCACTCCGCGGGCGCGCTCGGTTGCGCAAGCGATAGCCGGCGCGCCGTTTTGCGAAGCGTAAAAAAAGCAACAACGGAGAGACTTCGGTGCATGAAAAAAATTCCACGTATTCCCGAAGCGTGGCAGCACATGCAAAGCAAGAGAAATGATCGAAAAAGGCGCGCACTTTAAACCAGCTGCACCGCGAACGCGCGCGAATGGGCAAGCGATAGCCGGCGCGCCGTTTTGGGAAGCAAAATAAAAATACAACGCAGAGACATTGGCGCATGACAAAAATTCCACGTATTCCCGAAGTGTGGAAGCACATGCCAAGCGAGAGAAATGATCGACAAAGGCGCGCGTTTTAAAAATAAACGCTATGCCGTACATGTACGACGAAAACCCTTTGGTACCAGGAAGCTTCTGCCGTACATGTACGGCGAAAACCCTCAAGGGGTTAAAGGGCCCCTCACCAGGTGACCCAGCGAATTTTAGTTAGACATTGCAAGTTGTTGCGAGCCCAATAAAGGGCATTATGCCACAAGAATTTTTCTAATCGGTCGGTTAGAAGCTGAGAAAAACAATAATTTGTAGCGGCGCGAAACCATGATGCGAGGAGGCGAGCTGCAAACCCTTGCCGCTCGCCCCGCGTAGCCTTCGCAAGCCAAATCCCTTCCCTGCCCTCTTCGCCACGCGAGAGGAAGGATCACATAACGCATACGCATGATCACGTCATGCGCACAAAATGTCACGAGCGCATGACGCGCCCGAACCAGCCCGAGCCCCCGAGACGCGAGCGGTGTTGTGGCGGCGTTCTTTGCGCTTCATCTCTGCAAGTTATGCCGAATGCGCCCTCGCCGATCACTTGGCTTTCAACCTATTACTGAGCGCGAAAGCTGCAACATTTGTACGGACGCGAGACTAGCGGTGTGCCGCATGAACATCTAGTTAAAGGGTGGCGTCTGCACGATGCGCAAAGCGCGAGAACACGAACGCGTGCGAAACGGAGGTAGATTAGCCTCGAATCTCGCTGCGATTCGCAGTAAAAATGTAAAAAGAAAATGCACACATTCCGTTTGTGTGTTTTATTATTGCTCTCAAGTTTTATTCATCCATTCAAGCAACAAATTACAAAAACTACGCGTCGTGTCAAATAATTATCGCAGTGTCACGTGCTACTGTTGGCGACGTCAGAGCACAGTCGTCTACGTAGAGGAGCGACGTCACAGCACTACTATCTACGCAGGGCCATTCTCTCATGTACGTCATCCCCTCATTCTCTGGGCGCGTGGACGCGAGAAGAAGGGCAAGCAGCGTTCAGCTTGAAATTTGACCCATTTACGCGGCGCGTAGCGTTGCAAATTTTGGCAGACATAATCGTGAACGCCTAGTGCATGCATTGCGCTCGTCGGCTCAAAATTGTCAAACCTGGTGAGGGGCCCTTTAACTCTTCATCTTTAGCATATTTATAGAGAGTGGAATCTCTTTGATACGATTCTGCATAATCCTTTTTTCGGCCTAATACGCTTTTGTTTTTATTCCCTGCCAACAACCCTTGGAAATAATGCATTTTTATGCGTTTCTGTCACATTTTTTCCCAATATTGGATAATACGACCGCGAAAGCGGATCTATATATATATATAAAGCGGATATATATATATAAATAGAAGCGACATTTGTCTTTTCCCCTTGCTCACACCGCTTCTTATCTACCGTACGAAGATAAGACGGGCATAGCCCGCCGCCTCTCCTCCCGCTGTTCTTTCCCTCCCTCGTTTTGTTACTGTTGCTTCCTTCGTGAGTTTTTGCTTCCTTTTTTAACACGAAAGTGTTTTATGCCGGGGTCCACCAAGACTTCAGTGACGTATTTCCGTCACGGAAATGACGTCGAAAAATATACACAATCAGATGGCAAAGAAAAAAAGGTGCCGTCAACTGGCATCGAACCCACGACCGCTCGGTCCGCAACAACAGATGCCGGGCACGCTATCCACTGCGCCACGGTCACAGGCTCTGGAGGCTTTACGAACGCGCCTTTTATATCTACCACTCTCCCGGTCGGCTGGGTGGTGTTGACCTCTGGGAGGGGTAAGGCAAAGTAATTCGTCATTGCTGTGGCCTCCGCGACTAGCACCTGCAACGCGTTACGCGTCCGTCCCATTCGGCGCGTTTTCAATCGAAGTTCAATTTTTTCAATGGCTTAACACACCGCGAGGTGACGACCTTTGCCCAAGCGTCGTAAAAGCGTCGGCCTCACCCAGCATCACGCTAATACAAAACAAAAATAGCTTTGCGACGCACGCCTGCCTCACCTGGCTGTAACCCCGCGTTCCCCGTTGTCGCGCTCGCCCCGAGAAAAATTGCGGTCGTGCTACCGGGGCGACACGACGCGCTTTGCGTTTCTCTCTAGTGCGGCCGTGGGTCTTCAATCACATTTTAACATGCTGCGGGATGGCGACCAAGCTCTGCGTCCAATATGCGTCGCTCTTCTGGCTATCACACCTCGTTCACTGATTACGCTTTCACCGTTAACTACTGCAGCTACCACAAGGGTTTGTTTAATCATTTAACATGGACGTTAGTCGTCGGGATGGAGATGTACCACCAATCATCAAAGTGGGTGCATACACGTTAAACGGCGCCATTAGCTGCCAGACATCAATATACATTGTGCAAACTCTCTTATATCAATGTACAGTAAGCATTCAGTTACTTCTGTAAGGGCACGCTTTACTTTCGTGTTAGTCCGATTCCTATGACGGAGGGGTCAACCGTGTTTTTTTCTTTTTTTGAAAGTATTCTCTGGCCCCCAAACTGGGTGGGCGGCCCTTGTGCAGCGGGTTCGGCAATGGCCGTTTCATTTCACTTACATCCTCTGAAGAAGGCTGGTCCTCCAGCCGAAACTGTCAGGGCAAAATAAATATTTGTTCCCTATATTGTAGTACGAAGTCTTTCACAATATATATATATATATATATCTATATATATATATATATATATATATATATATATCGCCGCCTTATGAGGGCCCTCTCTCCAATGAAGGGAAACTGTAAGCTGGGTAGGTTCAAGATGAAATTTTGAAGCGATGAAAAACTTGATGACTTCCTGTTATAAATCTTCGCTTGTATTGGCGGACTTCTTTAGCCTTTACATCTTTAGGGGCCAGTAGGTGCGAGTTGGAACGAAAGTTGCACTTAAGCCTGACCTGCAGAAGCAATACGAAGTTCCTCTTGTCTGACACGTCGTCGCATTCGTCGCCGCCGAAGCTTGCCCAGTCAACGTTGAGGCCATCGAAGCGGTGCTCGGCCACGAAAGTCGCCGCGTGGTGGACGAACCTGCGCCTGGCAGTGGCATTGGAGGCGAACCTGGAACACTTGTAGTCCTCGTCGGGGCCGTGCTTCCAGCCTCCCAGAGAGAGCAGCACTTTCAGCCGACGGTTTATGGCCTTCAGAGCTAGCGTCCTCTATGGGGGAGAACAAAAGGGCAAACAGTCGGTGCGAGCACAGAACGTTTACAAAAAAAAAAAAGAGAACTTACGCGAAAGAGTAAGCTTACACTGAGAGCTTACGCTTTTGCGAGAGGCTCCTTATTACAGAACGGATTTTAGGCAAATGCCCATTTTTGTTCATTGCGCTCCTATCGCCCCACTTTGATATATGAGCATGAATCGAGGGTTAACAAGGGCTTTTATAGTGTTTCTAAGGTGCCTATAAATGCCTATATTGATGTTTGTGCCTAGATGCCTAGAAATGCCTTTAAGTGGCTATTTTCAAAATTGCTTCAATATTTGAACACTATTTAAGTAAACTTTATTTGGGCATAACACATACAGGGTTTACCCGCGAGGCAAGGCAAGAGGAGGACTTAAACCCCCTGACTAGGCCTTACCTCGCTGGGGCAGCAGAGACAGCGGAGTCGAAAGTTCCGATTTCTCTAGAACATGATCAATTAACAAGAACATAATCACTAGTACAGTAAGAACACGGTCACTATTTACAGTAATAGCATAATGACAGTAATGACATAGTAGCAGAACATAATCACTAATGCAGTAATAACAACAAGTAGATAATGAATAATGCAGTGACCAGTAATGCTCGCTAACAGTAACACAGTACCATTACTAATGCAGTAACCAAACATATTAACATTTATACAACACATCCACTTCCGAAGCAAGAAACATGTTCATTATTAGATGTTTAAATTCATGAATTGTTTTACAATTTCTGGCTATTTCAAGAACGTTAGGATACATATTAAATAAAGACATAGTTTCATACTCAATGGTTTGCATACCATAGTTTGTCCTGGCCTTCTTTATTACTACTGATGTGTGGCGTAAACTGTATCCTGTGTCTCGACTGAGGTACCGATTTGAAAATGTCTCAAAGCTACTGGAAACTTCTTTAAACAGCCGAATGCAAATCTTCGCTCTGTAAGAGTTTCTAATGTTAAGGATATTGTAGCGCATCATTAATTTAGAAGACCCTATGTATTCATTTGAAGAGTTAAGCAAACGAACAGCTCGACGTTGTAGCACTGCCAGTTTATCTATGTCGGTTTCGTTTCCGTTCCCCCATACTAATAAGCCGTAGCTAAGGTGCGAATGTACAAGTGAAAAGTACAATTGTCTGACGAGCTTGACAGGCACATAGCATCGGATTCGTCGTAGTAAACCAACAGAGCGTGCAACCTTGGTGCGGACCTTATTTATGTGCTCTGACCAGCTTAAATGTTTATGAAATATAACACCTAGAAAAGAACGGCTTGTCACATGCTCTAGTTGCGATCCACAATAACCAATTAGCCTGAAGTATCCCTGCAGAAGGCTAAGTTTTGCTTTTCGAAATGTCGCCATGAGTTCTCGGCTTCCCCGACGAAGTCCATTGAAGCAAGGCTGCCAATATTATAGAAAATATTCCAGCGCTGGAGGACAGAATAGGCGGACGCAAAGAACAGTCGGTTAAGTTTTTTTTTTTTTTTTTGCTTTTGAGTCGTTCTTGCGGTCTTCCGTTTCGCTAACGCTGTTCACGTACTTTTACCAACACGCCGAACACGCAGCTTTTCTGTAACTGCCAATGTCTCGCACTATTACGACGCATGCTAAAGATCACAGTGGGACGAAATGATTCATGTGCGTTTCGTATACGTATAATATGCTAATGTCGACAATTCTAGGCGTGGCTTTACCATCGCAAACACCAATGGACAGCGTAGCTGAGGGAAAGCCTCGGCGACGAAAGCCCGACGCCGTCTTCCTCCCCCCTTCGCATTCCTTGCCTTGACACTACATTGCTTTACTGTGCTTTACTCCCTCCCTACACGTCACCCTGGCATCCCTTTCCCAACCTCGTTATGATATGCTTTCCCTCTCGCTGTGCGCCCTCTCCCGGCTTGGCTATGCTGCGAACGACATCGACACAGCTTACAGCTCCGCTGTAGAAAAACATTCGTCACTCAGAAGACGGTACATCCGTAAAATCGGGGTACTTACATTCAGTAAGTGTAACTTCCCGTCTGCAATGTAGTCAGCGCTGGCGAGATGAAGTGAGTCGTTGTCCAAGGACGTGGATCCGTAGATTATGTGTGTACACAGGTGGGGGTCAATGTCCTCTGGAGTGTAATGACCGCGGCCTTGCCGGAAGAAAGACCACGCGGGGAAGTAGCAGACCATCTTCGGTCCTTCGGGCTCCTCGGGTGTGGGCTCCGTAGTTGTTGCCTTTTCGACATTTGCTAGAGAGGACGCAATAACTGCTGTCGTGTCACCTAGCTGCTTAAACGAGCTAGAATGTTCGAGCAGTGATAGCGACGCGTGTGACGTCTCTTCTTGAGATTCAGTGGTAAGCTTCTCAGTTGTCGTATTCTCCACTGTTTCAACAGCTGGAGCTGGCGTATCAAGAGCTGTTGGATCCGCATTGTACTTATCATTCGAATAGCTGGGTGACTCGGGCAGTGGTAGGGTCGTAGAAGTATGATCTTCTGATATAGTGACAATATCAGACACTGTTGACATTATTGTGATCGGGACCGGCGATGTATAAAAGGGGAGATTCGATGTTGTTTCACTCGTGTCTCTCTCGTCGTGATGCTGGACAAAATCGTAGGGCACGGTGATGTCGGATTCAAGCTGTTGAGCAAGATGGCTTGACACAGAATCGGGAGTCGCGGTATTTTTGTCTGGTTCCACTGTCACTGCATTAGGCTGCAGCGGCGCTGTTGTTGTTTCGTCTTCGACCACTGCCTCAAGACTTGGTTTAGAGGCCCCAGGGAGCTCTGTAGAAGGCTGCGATGGTTTGTCAGACATTGAAACGCTGACATAGGGGTCTTCTTCGTGTTTACTCAGAGTTGATAAAAGTACCACTGGCAGTGAGGTGGTCTTGTCTTCCATGTCAGGTTTGAGTGGTGTTGTCGGTGTTGAAAACAGTTGTTCGTCGCCTTGCCTCATATGAGTGAGCAGACCAGGGTGTATGGTACTTTGTGTTTCTTTCTGTTCAATATTCGCGTATGATATCTCTGTAGCAATAAACTCATTCGTCGCATGGTCATCTCCTGTCGTCCCACCTACAGAAAAAAATGTGTTGAATTGATCATCTGTTTGCGGATTAACTTCAAACTCTGTGGTAGCCATGTCATTCGTGTTTTCTTTCTGCTGAGGTGCGATAGCTAAGTTTGAAAATGTCGTTATCTCTCGATGTGCACCATTTGAAGACTGGAGTGGAAGTACTGTTGGCAGTGCTGCCTGTCTACCTTGATTATTGTCTGCTGTGATCGCTGGTTTAGGCGTCAGTCTTTCTCGTTCGAACTTCGCATTTTTGTCGGCGACAGTAGGGTCAGCCGTTGTCCGAGGATCTTGATTTACAATCGCATAATCTTCAGCCAAAGATTCTTGTGTGTCATCTTTTCGCTCAGCAGTTAATTCAGCTTCTGGATGTGTAGCTTTCCCACTCCACCCCGTCTGATACTCTTCTATCTGCGATGAAACGTGGATTGTATGAGCGGATGTCAAAGCATCGTTGTGTGAAGTCGAGGAGTCGGCGAACAACTGCGTTGACGCCTCCGCATCTGTAGTCTGTTCATTTTCAAGCGCCATGACTGTTGTATAACTGAGCATTGTAGTCGTTTCCTCTACCCGTTCTTCTTGGAGTCTTGTAGACGTAAATTCTTCATAACTTAAGGGCAGCGAATCTGTAGAAAATTCCGTCGTTGCTGGGAATACCATCTTGTATACGTCTTCTTCTGTCGACGTAGCAACGGATGGCGCTGACGGCACCACTTGTTGCTGCGACAACAGAGCAGCGCAATCTAGGAGTGGTGACGTCAGTGCCCACTGCCTTACTCTCTCTGGCACGGAAGAACTGGTTAGCCATGTACACAAGGCTTTGATGTCATCACCCTGCCTGCCTCGCCGTGTTGCAAATTGGGAAAGTGAAAAGAAGGCCGCCGCGGCGCACAGTCCCAGTGCAACGCAGAGCTTCGCCATTCCGGAACCAGCGAGTTTCGATTTCTGCAAAGACAGCACAATAAATGTAACAGTAACTACGGAGGCACATAGACTAAGCTGGTTTGTACGTGTATTCATTCGTGACTTCGAAATGTACAAGTAAAGTTCCGGAGCAGGGCCCTTGTAATATGCAGCACCAGTAGTATAATGAAGGAAAAGGAGAAGACAGGGGGGTTAACCAGAAAACCTTCCGGTTGGCTACCCTACACTGCGGAAGGGAAACAGGAAGATGAGAGAGGAGGGAAGAGAAAAAGAAAAGCCAGTGAATTCACTTCAGCGTACGGGACTGCATCACAAAAGAGGCAGAATCCCATCGTCCTCAAAAAACACGAGGGTGCCTTCACTGACTTGTGGGCCTACCAGCAGTAATAGTTCTAAGATAACTTTGTGGGCCCATACTAGAGACAAATGACCGAAATGCAGCACTCTAAGGTCAGTGGGCCGACAAACCGCCCTGACGTAGCGGATGCAGTTTGGAGAGTCCTCGAATCATCATACGGTGTGAATTAACTCTTATCGGGTGCATGCGATGTACACTTACTTTAAATGGTAGTACTAGTACTTTCGAAATGTGGTTTGATTCATGCACATAAGCGCTCGCAAGACACGTGATGTTGCAAAGAAACGTGCTTTAGGCGCGTGCGAAATCTCTCATTATTCTATAGTTATGTATATGATAGACAGTTCATGCTGAAGGGACATCAACGCGGTTTCAGTCAAATGGGAGAATCGTACAAGAAAGAGGATACTGTACTATCTAGTGGCGTGAACACAAATAGAGGTTCTTACGCAAATTGAGAGAGATCTCAAAGCCAAATGGTGTCGGTTATGAAAGGGGAAAACGGAATAAGGTTCTGCATATGTAGCGAACATTTATGCATCTTTCTGATGCTTTCAATGAGCCGTGGTCGCTTTCGCCTTCTGAAATCGGCAAGAAAGAGTACCGTTATGCGTAACCGCTCGACACCTTTGGCTGATTCGTGCAAGAACACTTATTCTGTTGCCAATAACACTGTATGCGGATAAGACGTTCACTATCGTGTTTGTACAGAGAAACTTGTACGTTTCAGTGCATTGAAAGACAAATGTGCTATTTCTGAGCACATGATGCAGCAATACTTCGCTTGAGAGATTAGGGTGTCAATACATGCTATTGAGTCTTTTAGCGGCAAGTCTATTGATGAAACATAGCGTTTAAGAAACAGAATGTATGACGTAATTACCCACATAATTATTAATAACTTAGGCCAATTTTCAATATATTCAGCCTCTGAACAATTGACACCCTATCCCATACGGAATATTTCTTCATGAATTGAAAGCATGACAATACGCGCGTCCTGTTTTGTGTGCCTGTTTGTTTTGCCTTTATGTCGAAAGGACTGTTGTCATAGATTGCCACGAACGTGTCGCTTACACTGGTTTGATAATGTCAATCAAAAGATCTAAATAAGACAGAATTTCAGGGGAAGATGGAACCTTGAAGCGATGAAAAATCCTCGGCCCACGTGGCTTCGCTGGAGCAAACGTTGCAGGCTAAGAAGCAGCTGCAGCCTTGAAGAAGACAAGTCCGTTTGTCGAAACGTTGGCTCCAGCGACAAGTGTCCCATGTATTTTTCGTGTAGTCAAAGTATGCGCTACATAAGCCAGCAATTATTGGGTTCTGCTGTGACTAAAAACGCCAGTGGAAAATTATTCGGCTTCACTCACGGTAACTCGTTTTCGGATTCTTTCGTATTGCTGACAACTACCGCGCCAATGTAGCCCCGTAGATTCTGGCACACTGCAGTACAAAAAAAAAAAAAAAAAGGACGGAACACGAACGATAAAGATCGTTCGTGTTTTTTGTTTTTTTTTTTTTTTGCGCTGCAGTGTGCCGCAATTATGTACCAACAAGCCCAACTCGACACTTTAATGTAGCCTCGTAGAGTTGGCACGCCTTTCGTTCCTGAGAAGTAACGATTGTAGGAAATGGCTTTTATTCCTTATAAAATACATCTGCCTACACAGAAGAACTAAAAATGCAGCAGGACAAGCGGCGAATTTCTGGCATAAGTGGCCAAGATGTTTGAGGAGAGAAAAATGGAGAAAGAAACCGCTTACCTCAGCTGCTGAGCGCTTCCTAGCTGACTCGGAACCCACCCTGGCACGAGTGAGCCAGCGTTCGAGACGATGCTATTGTCTTTACTGCTGTTAATCCGCAGTGTTCGGCATATCTATGCAAATATCCGCTAACGACTCGAGATGGCTCCGTTAGAATAAAGATCAACTTGGTCGAGTCCGGGAGCTTCTTAAGTAAACAGGGAGAGTGGAGCAAGTGCCGTCCAAGCGGAAGCTCATTGAAACAGGATGTGACGAAACACACGCATGTGTGATTGCTCCTTTTGAAAGACGAGCGCAAGAAAAGACGGGAAAACATTTGCTTGCACGATGGCGTCCACGGGAGCAGGTAATCCCCGTCGCAGTGATTGCCTAAAGAGAGCGTGGAGCCACAATCTTTACGACGCTGTTAGACGCCGCGACAGCGACAACAAGGATATCGAGATTTCCCTCGTTGCCTGACGACTGTGAGACCGCTACGTCGGTAACACTTGTTTGTGCTTGTCCGCCCGAATTGTCCTAAGGGATAAGCAAAAAGGCAGACAAAAACAACCTTTCGGTAAAACTTCGCGGAAAATTGCAGTCATTGGCAGTGAATTAGGAGGCGGTACTCTAGTCAAGGCTAGAAAAACAGAGAAAATCCCACCGCATTCGTATCATCCCGAAGTGGCACTTCTAGTGCAATTGAACAACGTTACAGGGTAAGAAGGGACGCCCGTCCACAAACTCTGATGACGAATTGTAGAGTCGCGTTCAAACTTTCCCGCCGTTCTTTTCTTGAAACACGCCATAAAAGGTGGCGCTAGCTTTCCACGACGCCGTCGCGGTTGCCCGCACAACCAAGGCGACATTATCGCGGTGCGGAGTCACTAGATGGTGCGGCGAGTGCGCCGAACAGCTGGAGATCGTGTGACCAGTTAAAGGGGATAACTTTGAGATTGAATCTACAGATAATTCGTTGGTGTAATGTAGAGAGAGAAATGCTAGCCTAAGTTCTTGCCTTCTTACCTGTGAGTACCTGTAATAGCTGCACTTTATTAGCTTCCATGCATTTAGAGCTTGAGTATAATGCTTACTTATTTAAAAATATATATCTTGCAGCCTTATTTTGAATACGCTCAATACTGTAAACGTTACAGTTACTATAAGGTTCCCGGAATATGCCAGCATGCTCTAGTTTTGGCCTAACAAGAGTAGCTCTTTTCAAGCACGAATACGTACCACCAGAATCAGGTTTCAGCTTTTTATTTATTAAGAGAAAGAGAGAGAAAGAGGCAAAGGAAAGGCAGGGAGGTTAACCATGGTGCACCCGGTTTGCTACCCTACGCGGGGGGAGGGAAGAGAAAGAATGTAGTAAGCAAGGAGGAAAGAGAGAACAACTGATACGCGAACACGCATGTCGGCGTTCGTCGCGCACACTTAGACAGTCCCTACCGAGAAATTCTTAAGACCAATCCCTCTGCGGTTGTCTAAAAGTAGTCTGGAATCCGAGATGTTAACAAAGGCTTGCTAGGACTGGCTCCGAGGAATCCAGAACTTGCAGGGCGCATTGAGATGATGGAGTTGTCATTCCGTTGAGGAGAGTACGCATGATGGTCATGAGACACTCAACACGGCGAGGATTTGTCGGTTTTCGTCATGGAAATCATCTGTGGGCGATGATGCACATTGCGGGGCATTCTGCACCGGCTCTTTATGAGTGCGCAGGGGTGGTAGTGAGGGCCACGTGGCATCCGCCGCTGCTTTCAAAGCCTTTGCATCTTTTCGGCTCTCCAGCTGTAATGCTTCGGGCGGTGTTGGTGGCGGCAGGGGTGGTAGCTGTGGCTTTGGAGAGGTCTGACGGTCTGCCGGAGTAGGAGATCGCGGTATCCGCCCACACTGGGCAGCAGTAGCCCTAGACCTTCGTCGCCGACGCGAGCGTCGTTGTCTATTTATCACAATATGAGCAGCCTGTTTGCGCGTTGAGCCGTCCCGTACCATCTGTTTCAAGACACTGCATTCTGGTTTCACTAACTGACAATCTCTTGATGACGCTTCATGCGAGTCATGGCAGTCCGGGACATTTCAGGGCGGTTTCTCAGCAGGATCCCGCATTGTGTGGCTCTGCACAGCGGGGGCAGATAACCACGTTTCTGCAAACTCCGCTCACATCTAAATGGACGGACCACGTGACGAAAGTGTCTCACCTTCACGTGGGCTGGCATTGTGTCGCCTTTGAAGACACTCTTTACGCAACGTCAGTTGCACAGACGTGAGGCTTGGGCGGTGTTGCTGTGGTCACTAACTGACTTGATCAGCAATGGAAGGTCGCCACAAGGAATGTAGATGTCGACGTTGAATATTACACCTCCCACCATGTCCTTGCTAAATGGAATGTGAGCTCGTACATTGATACCGTCGAAGTCTGTGACTCTGGTCAGAGCAAGCAGAGATGCCTGGTGTATAACTTCGATGGCCAAGACATTCTTGCTGGGGTTGACTCGAGCATCCTTGATTTCGTTTAGCACCGGAGACTCGAGTTTTCTCGAGATGGTCTGCCGGTTCAGGTGTCAGATTGTCCGATGGCGTAATTGGCACAAGTAAGATGGTGTAGTTCGTTGAAGCCACCTTCGACTTCACAGTAGATGCGGTTGAAAGGGGTGAAGCACCGAGAGATCTTCGTTTTGGCTTACGACTGTAAACAGGCGTGAAGTCATCGTCGGAATCGTCACTACTCGCCGAGTACAGCTCGGTAGACTCACTGCCGGCGTCGCTGAGTTCGCTGTTCCATTTCCTTGAAAGGCCCGCTGACGGCGGCGGCATGCCTGGAGGGTCCATTTACAGCATAGCAAAAAAAAAAAAAAGAAATAAAGCCAGGCCTGCGCGGAAAGCGCAGCACAGTCACAGCGAAAGCTGGTAGAGCGGCATTTCTAGAGCCCGTTATAAACTCTCTTGTGATTACTAATACAAGTACAAATGCAACGTACCCACTACGCCACACATCATAATATTTGTCAAGTTGGGAAGCACCCACCACGACATTACTCGTCATTCTGTGGAGAAGCGAGGTACCATCTGTAAGGCATTTTGTTCACTTTGTTGATGCGACGGTTGATGACGATGAAGAATTATGGCTGAGCCGTTTGTAATGGGTTGGAAGCTTTAAACGACGTAATTCGCATTGTGTGACGCCCAGTCGTTATTTAACTCTCCCACCACGCTTTATAACATTCGTTAACATAAAAAAGAGAGAGAGAGAAAGAGAAGAGAATGAACTTTATTGACACCCTGAGGAAATGGATCATGGGAGCCTGATGGGCTTCCTTAGCAACCAATAGAAGTGCACTTCCGAGGAACCCACTACGCTATAAATCATCATAATTTTTGTGAAGTAGGGAAGCAGTCACTATGCAATTTTTCGCCATTCTGCGGAGAACCGTGGTACCCACTAAACACCTGTAAGGCATTATGCGCACTTTGTTGACGTTGTGGCTGATGACGGTGAAGAATTTTGGCAGAGCCCTTTGTAATGGGTTGGAAGCATTCAACCCACTCGTTGCTCAATTCGCATTGTGTGACGCCCTGTAACAGAATTCGCGTTGTGTGATGCCTGGTTGTTATTTTACTCTTCTACCACACTACATTACATATGTTAAAGGGACACTAAAGAGAAACAATGAATTGGTTTAGATTGATAAAGTGTGCTCGGAGAACTCTTGTGTAGTTTATTTCACCACCATAGGTATATTATTAGAGGAGAAAACCAAGTTCAAAGTTTCATTTTTAAATTTCGCCCCGAACTTTGTAATTAGTGACGTAAAAGATTTCAAAGAGCATTTAACGTATTTTGGTGCCACTGGCTCGACGAAATTACCACATACTCGTTATGTCAAGTCTCTGGCCCCCCCCAGAGGACAATGTACTTCGATTTAACCGATTAGGAACTACGTAGGCCCAAGCAGGAGCCGTCAGAAATATGTGACGTCACGGCAAATGGTGCGGGAATTCCAAGGTGGCGTCGCCACCCGTATTTTGTTTTTGCGCGTTTTCTCGCTTATTAAGCGTCTTCTCGCAGCAAGCGTGGTGTTTTTCGTATTGTAGAAGACTACTTTACTGATGCAAGAAAAATCGTTTTGCTCTTTAGTGTCCCTTTAATTTGGTTCCTTCCTGATATGAATCCTGTATGGGTCTTTTTGCAAGGCAGTTTCAAGCACCGGCACGGCTCTGAGGTAGAATACTGGGCTCCCATGCAGAGGGCCCAGGTTCGAACCTCGTTCCATCCCAAATATTTTTTCTTATTTAGTTTTTTTCTTATTTTGCGCGATAGCGGTTACGGACACCGGCGGCGGCGGACAACTACGGCGCCGAAAGCGGCCCTTGTTGTGGTCTCATGACAGTTTTCTCTGTAATGAAATACCGATGGCTACGCGAGAAACATGAACAATCGGCAAAAACGCGATGATGACGACGCTCCTAGGATGATTGGCACCTACCCACTCGGGGGGATCGGCGAAGAGTGGGGCGGATCATATAATCTGAAATTTAAACAAGGCGCTGTGCAAGAGGCACATTTCGTCGTCGTCCCTCTTCTTATGTGCGTAAAAAGATGCCGGCGCCTCGAGCCGCCGGCTTCACCTGTACTCTTACGTATAATAAAAAGAATAAGCATTTAGAAGAACAAAGCACTTCAATAACACGCGAGAGTTTCTTTGTGTAGTTCTCTGTAGGAATGCAGTGTTGAGTACATAGACAGAGAAGAAGATAAACAATTTGACTTTCGCCTTCGAGTTGTCTTAGGCGAATGCATAAGGGACTCTGTGAGTTGTCCTTGAGATGCATCTGTGAGAGGCATAGGCAATTCCAACTTGCCCAGACAACAATTCTTCTTTCACGTTTGTTGTCCCGTCCTAGCGCAATTCACCCCAAGTTGTATAATATCAGTGCATCCAAACATTGACGTTCGCACTTTAGCAAGTCCTTTCTTTCGACGCGTTGGGATTACAGTATTTACAGCTCTTAGAGATACTCAATGCATCAATATTACTGACATCTCGTTTTGAATTTCATATACGCACACTGCGTAATTTCTTTGGTAGAGTTCTTGTCTGGAAGATGATACACCCAAGTAGAGAGACAAAAAATAGACGCTATGCTTGGATTGTGTTCTCGATTTACGAAGCAGTGCTGCACTTAGGCTACATTCATTAGTGAAAAAAAAATTGATTCCGTGACTTACGCTGCACAATAAATTATTCGCACGTTGAACTTACTCGTTGAATAAAACTTGGTCGCGGCCGCAAGAATATGAGACGCGTGTTTGCGACTTGTTATTTTTTTTCTTCTCATTTATGCGCACGGGCATCAGACTACAAATCACTCGAAAGAGTGTTAATCGGTTTCCTGGACAGTTTCATAAGTAATGTCGCACCAGAAACGTCATCACAAGTGTATGCTCCTATACGTAGATTATCGTCATCAGCGTCGTTATAAGCTCATATCCATTGCAGAACGAAGACCCTTCCCAACGATCCGAGCGCGAGCTGGTTTCATTTTATGCCTCCAAATTCCTTAACTTAGTCGCGCCACCTAACCCTTTGCCATGTTTCACATCTCTCGGCATCCATTCCGACATACTGACTGACCACCTGATGTCTGTCCTTCTCATCACGTGACCTGCCCAGGTACATTCTTTTCCTTTTAATACAATGGTGTTCAAAATTAAGCTTGATGGCTTTCTTAAAATCCAGCACTGAGAGGCATAAAGCTTCCTAAAATTCCCATAATTCCCATGGCGCTGCAATCGTTCAGCCACCATGGGAATGATGGGTAGTACACAGATTTGCCTAATCTTCGTGCTTACGGCTTCGAAAGCGGTTGTGGCTTTGCTTATTGTCGTGTTTCGGTTTTCTTTAAGATAAAAGAATGGATCATTGTGAACTTCGTGACCAGATTTGAATTGGTGAGCCTAAAAGGGTTAAAGTAGTGAAGTGGAACTGCTGACTTTTGCTGAACTTTGTTTTGCGACAAAGTGGATGCAGGCGACGCGGAGCCAAACGGAGCCGAAAGAATGAAGTTTAGACAAATCTGTGTACTACCCATCATTCCCATGCTGGCTGAAGCGCCAAGCGTTGCAGCTCCCATAGACACTAGCGCCAGAGTTCCCTCTAGTGTATTTTTACGAAACTTTATGCTGGAAGGTACGTGAAGACCGCCTTTGCAGATAAGATTTTTATCCAGGGGGACCCAAGTTCAGACCATAATAATGACTGTCAGCCGCCCAATTAAATAAGATTGAATAATTAACTTTTTAGTGATTGCAGCAAGCGGTCATGTTTCTATTGAAAAGTTAGAGCAGTTGCGTTTCTACACAGTTCCACTTGGAAGAATTCGTCTAGCATGTCTGTGCTCCAAGATATCCTGCTGCAAAGTTTAATCGCGGCTTGCATGATTATGATGAGATACAATGTGGAGTCCAGGTGCAATATTTAACATAATTGTAAACTGAAATCTTCAGCTCTTGTGGTATTTTTCATGCGTCGATTGCGCTGCAGCGATCTACTATGTACCCATTTCTAGCAGTTTAAGGCCACTGACCTAAGAACGTCACGTCTCCTGGCGTTCAATATCCGGCTCTACCCGTCGCGGTGTCTTCAGCCACCGGGGAAGTTAACTGCGAGCTACTGCCAGCTTTAATCTCGCACAGTTGGCTTAATATTAACGGCGTACGCGCAGCGGTAAATGGGCCCCACTTAGCAACCAACAACGAAAAAGCGCCTGCTGTGCTGAAAAGCGACGGCACGGAAAAAGGGTTGGGTGGCTTAAATTATCACGCGGGTAACGTAGTTCGCAACGCGTTCCCCGACAGCGTCGGATTACGCGTCGCCCCGTCAGACAAGACTCTCATGAAAGATACAGTGGCAGGTGTAACGAGGAAATTTTGCACCGGGCAGAGAATTTGACACGTCGCCTGTTACTCCGCTCTTCTTTTTCTTCAACTTCAGCCATGTTTGAACGAATCACTATGCAAGCTATAAGAAGTGACGCCGCAGGACATATGCTGCACGACTTGACACTATAGTTCCGCAACATTTTTTTTTCTTTTCTGTTGATGCTACGGAAGTCATGCACGTGCTAGATTCCTTCGATGCGGCCCCTGATCTCACGGTGTGACGCCGCTGAGCTCCGAGAGAATAAACGGTACGCGGGAGACTGCCTCACGCGGCGAAATTTCTGAGATAAACATTTATTTCCCATTTGAATAAGTAAATGAAGAGCAACCACTCTGGGGCTTCTGCTGAGGCTCCTAGATTAGCTTAGTTGCTTCGCTTCTCATTACGTAGCGCCGCAAGATGTCACAAATGAGTTTCCAGTGGGCAGGAGTTCCTCTTGCAAGGACTCAGTCGTCGAATGTAACAATCGAGCTTTGTAGAACGACAAGGCACGATTTCATAAGAGCTGATATGTCCACAGCTGATGAATTCTCAGAGGGAAGGTGTCATGGACTTCGGCCGAAAGCGCTGCATATTGAGCTTTGTTTGCTGTTGGAGCTTCTTCTCGCTTCTGAAAATAGAAAACTCTTACGCTGCGTTCACGATTCCTTTGTCATTTATGTGGCGTTTATCTTCACTGCACTGACGACATTCACTCACGCGCTCGCATGCATTTATGTGTGACGTTACTCGAAATTAAACAGCATTCGATCCCGTAAGTGTTACGTACCCGGTCTGTCTGTCCAAATGGCAGGGGAGGCAGCTAAAGTATTGCAATACGTCTGTAATATGCGTTTTTTTTTTTACAGCGGAGCTGTAAATGGACACCTCCCCGATTTTGCGGCGTCCGTCCACGTACAAAAGAGGAACCCACGTGAGTTCCTACGAGTGAGCGATGACCTCATATAATGACGCCATCATGTGACGTAAGCATGATATTACAGATCATTAAAGAAATGTGACGTCACAAACTGAAGTCCCTGTATGTCACATGGTGTCAATTTACAGCGCCGATAGGTCAAAAGTGGGCCGATCCCGCAGGCAGTGCTTCACCACGTGGTGTGCAGAAAGCCTCGGAAAAGCGGTACGCGCTTCGTACGTGTTTTGCCACGAGTCTAGGCGCTGCGTTGGCCTGGTCCTGCGTGGCTAGCATAGGTTGGCCGTGCACTTTGAGAACGCTCGAGGAGCAGCACGCTTATGAAGAACGCCGGCTAGACCAGAGACGGGAGTGCGCCCGTCAGCTCCGCTGGTCAACCACCTTCACAGGGCGGAATAGCTCCAAGTTTTTGCCCAAGAGAAATTTACTCTGCGACTACTCCCATGGCAGCATTTCTGGCAAGGGCATCAATGAAGTAACTGATGAACATAATAATGATAATAATAATAATAATAATAATAATAATAATAATAATAATAATAATAATAATAATAATAATAAAATATGGTTGATCCCTCCGTCATAGGAATCGGAATAACACGAAAGTAAAACCTGTCCTTACAGAAGTAGTTGAATGTTTGTTATGATTTAGATGAGAGAGTTTGCACAATGTATATAGATGTCCAGCAGCTATAGCACCGTTTAACATCGATGCACCCACTTTGATGCTTAGTGGTACATCTCCATCCCGACGACTAACGTACACGTTCAATGATAAAACAAACTCTTGTGGTAGCTGTCGTAGTTAACGGCGAAAGCGTAATCAGAGAACGAGGTGTAATAGCCAGAAGAGCGTCGCATATTGGACGCAGAACTTGGTCGCCATCCCGTAATTAAAGTGTGATTGAACACCAGGGCCGGACTAGAGGGAAACGCAAAGCGCGTCGCACCGCCCCTGCAGCCCGGCCGCGATTTTTCTCGGGGGGAGCGTAAGCGGGGAACGCGGTGCTACAGCCAGGTTATAGGTGAGGCAGACGCGCGTCGCAGAGGTATTTTTGGTTTGGATTAGCGTTATGCTAGGAGCAAGACCAACGCTTTTACGACGCTTGGGCAAAGATAGCCACCTCACGGTGTGTTAAGGCGTTGACAAAATTGCAATTCTATTGAAAACGCGCCGAATGGGACGGTCCTTTAGCAACAAGCGTTGCAGGTGCTACACTGCAAACGCAAACTAGCCGAATTGGGCGTTTTAAGGGCTACAATCCTTCTTAATACTACCTTCATCTGGACAGTACTCCCTTAGGGTGTAATGAGGTGGGTGTAATAAAGTTCTGCGTCCTCAATTTTACTTCGTTAAGAAATTATGTGGAAGAAAGAAGGTAAATTCACTATATGACGCCATTCGTCGAATGGAGTTCCAAGAACAAAAAACTCCCATCTCATTTCCTCTGGCATGTTTTCTCTATTTTTTCCGAAGCTTTCCATAATGCCTTCAGTGCTGGCAGGCATGTATGCAGCTGTGCGGGGGAAAGAAGTAAAAGAAAGAGGCGGCATGCTTCAGCGCACTAAAAATCCCTTGCACAGATAGCCCAGAGAAAGATATATATTGTTACAAGAATGTTTCACACTGCCGAAGCAAGGAAGGCACCAAAGAAGACGACGTGATGTTGCTGTGTGCGGCACGCTCTCCGCCATCTTGTCTAACGCTCAAGCGTTGTGTAAATATATTGTAAATACGCACTGCTTCCCTGTGTGCCTTCACGTAATATTTTGGTGGAGGTGCGGGGTAGCAACGCACAACGGAGCTCCGCAGCGGCCGCCAAGTCGCCACTTCAAACATGTCTACCGGCAGGGATCCTGCGTCAACAGCCGCGCCCACCGTACCAACGGCGCCCACCTCGCCTGTGGTCATTGTGGCCGCTCCACCCCGTGATCCTGGCAACTTTTCGGGCACTGACGGCGAGGACGTAGATGAGTAGCTTCAACTCTACGAGCTCGTGAGTGAAAATCACAGGTGGGACCCAACCTTGATGCTGGCAAACCTTATATTTTACTTGAAGGGAACGGCCAAGGCATGGTTCAACAACAACGTGGAAGAGCTCACAAGCTGGAGCGTATGTAAGACCAAGTTACGCGAGGTGTTTGGCCAATCTGCCGGCTGCAGGCGAGCCGCCAAGAGAGAACTTGGTATGCGTGTCCAGACGTCCAAGGAGTCGTACCTGGCGTATATTCAGGATGTCTTGACCCTTTGCCGTAAGGTTGATGCCACCATGGCAGAAGTTGACAAGGTAGCGCACGTGCTAAAGGGCATCGCGGACGATGCATTTAACCTCCTTGTGTTCAGAGGCTGTTCGACCGTCCAAGATGTCATCACTGAGTGCCGACGCTTCGAAGAGGCTAAAAGCCGTCGCATCGCCCACCACTTCGCCCGTCTTCCTAACACTGCTGCGACATCAACGTGTGAGGACCTTCGTATAGAGACCCAACCCACCCCCCTGTCCGGTGACATTACCAGAATCGTTCGACGCGAAATTGAAGCTATATCGCCCGCACCCTTGAGAGCCCTGGCACCCAGTGATCCTCAGCCGACCATATCCCTCATACAGACGGTTGTGCGCCAAGAACTGGAAAACGCGGGCCTTCAGACGATCTGCTCTGTGCACCGTCCCGACGTGGTCACTCCGCCTACCTTGAGCCCCCCCTCCGCCTACTACCGTCGCCCTGCTCCGAGTAACCGTGACCCAAATGCGTGGAGGACGCCTGACGACAGGCCCATTTGCTTTCGATGCGAACGAGTGGGACACATTTCGCGTCATTGCCGAAGCACTTGGAACTCTCCATCGCGGACAAGCTTCAACAACTTCCACTCATCAGCCCGTACTTCTAACCAAGTACCGCCACGCCGCGACGACTCAGCAAATTACGTCCCGACCACTACGACCACCGCCCAGTACAGCCGCTCGCCTTCGCCACGACGTAGAGTTTCCCAGTCCCCTCCGCCACGTCGTTCCTCGTCCCCGTCCTACACCCGACGCTTTCCTTCGGGAAACTAACGGGTGCAGCTCCTGGAGGTGACGCTGCTGGTACGACCTGCCCTCAAATTCCTCTGTTGACGCTCCCTACCAATCAGAACCTGATCGATGTTGAAGTGGACGGTATACCTGTTACAGCTTTGGTTGACACTGGCGCCCATATTTCTGTTATGAGTTCTAATATTCGTGACCGTTTAAAGAAAGTCCTCACTCCAGCCCCTTCACGCAGTGTTCGTGTTGCTGACGGCGGTGCAGCCACCGTCATTGGCGTCTGCACAGCGCGCGTTACTATTGCCGGCCACCAAACTTCAGTTCTCTTCACCGTTCTCACCCACTGCACCAATGATGTTATCCTCGGTCTTGATTTTCTGTCTGCCCATTCCGCCCTTATTGACTGTTCAGCTGGTACTGTGCAACTCGACCTGCCGTGTCCGACTGATCCGCCCACTGTCGCCCAAGGTCGTCTGTGCTCTGCTGAACATGTCCGTTTGTCACCGCAAACAGTGACCTGCATCGCCGTAGCGCCCTCGCCACCTGTACCTGATGGCGACTATGTGCTCGCGCCCATCACGTCCATTCTCTTGACGCACAGTGTTACGTTTCCGCACACTGTTATTCACTTACGTGAAAACCGTGCTTGCATTCCTGTGCTCAATTTTGCTCTGTGTCCACAAGTGCTCCCACGCGGAATTGCCCTCGCCTTGCTGACGCCCTCTGACGAATGCGTTATCTCAGCTTTGTCCCCCTACGATGTTGCTCCCTCCAACTACAAGCCTGTCCGGTCTTCTCTAGCAAGTCCGTCTCCTGATGTGGAAAAAATGATCGCGCCAGACCTTTTGCCGCACCAAGCTGACGCGCTCTTTTGCCTCCTTCAATCATACTGGGACGTATTTGACTTTTGTGACCGTCCACTAGGGCAAACCTGTTCTGTGAGGCACCGCATTAACACCGGCGATGCCTCTCCGGTCCATCGAAGGCCATACCGCGTATCTCCAACTGAGCGCCACATAATTCAAAAGGAAGTCGACAAGATGCTCGCCAAAGACATAATTGAGCCATCCTCTAGCCCATGGGCTTCCCCTGTAGTTCTTGTCAAGAAGAAGGACAACAGTTGGCGATTCTGCGTAGACTACCGACATCTGAACAAGATCACTAAAAAAGACGTCTACCCGCTACCGCGCATTGACGACGCCCTGGATTGCCTCCACGGCGCTAAGTACTTTTCATCCATCGACCTTCGGTCAGGATACTGGCAAATTGCTGTCGACGACATGGACCGCGAAAAGACCGCTTTTGTGACACCAGACGGTCTTTACCAGTTTAAGGTCATGCCTTTCGGGTTATGCAACGCTCCGGCCACCTTCGAGCGGATGATGGACACTCTCTTACGCGGGTTCAAGTGGTCAATTTGCCTGTGTTACCTTGACGACGTTATAGTCTTTTCCCCGACCTTTGAAACGCACCTCGAACGTCTTTCCTCCATCCTTTCTGTTTTTCGCAATGCCGGTCTCCAACTGAACTCATCAAAGTGTCACTTCGGACGACAACAACTAACCATGTTGGGCCATCTTGTCGACTCCTCTGGCGTACGCCCTGATCCCGATAAAGTTCGAGCCGTGCAGAACTTCCCCGTCCCGACCTGCACGAAGGATGTCCGCAGCTTTCTCGGTCTCTGCTCGTACTTTCGACGTTTTGTGAACAATTTTGCGGACGTCGCACGCCCTCTCACCGACTTACTGAAGAAATATGTCTCGTTCTCCTGGGGCACTGCGCAGGCTACGGCGTTCTCTACACTCATCACGTTGCTAACCACACCACCTATTCTGGCTCATTTCGACGTTTCCGCCCCAACAGAAGTCCGCACCGACGCCAGCGGCCACGGAATCGGTGCTGTATTGGTCCAGCATCAAACCGGGTGCGCACGTGTTATTGCCTATGCCAGCCGTCTCCTCTCCGCAGCCGAACAGAACTACTCAATCACCGAAAGGGAGTGTCTTGCACTCGTTTGGGCGGTAGGCAAATTTCGGCCCTACTTACATGGTCGACATTTCACCGTCACAACCGATCACCACGCACTCTGTTGGCTCTCGTCTTTGAAGGATCCCACTGGGCGTCTTGGTCGCTGGGCACTCCGACTCCAAGAATATAACTACTCCGTGTGTTACAAATCTGGCCGCTTACACCATGACGCTGACTGCTTGTCCCGCAATCCAGTGGACCCTCCTGAGGATTTGGATGAAGCGCCACCATGTGTCCTCTCCATCTCCGCTTTAAGCAACATCCGTGATGAACAGCGTCGAGATCCCGTCTTATGTGACATAATTGAGAAGCCTAATTCTCCGACACCCGATCCGTCTACCCGACTGTTTGTGCTTAAGGACGGCACATTGTACCGTCACAACGTCCACACCCATGGACGCGAACTGCTCCTTGTCGTACCTTCTCATCTACGTGCGAGCGTTATCGGCCAGCTACATGACGCCCCCACTGCCGGTCACCTTGGTGTTTCTCGTACGTACGACCGTGTACAACGTCGATTTTACTGGCCCTGCCTTCATCGTTCTGTCCGCCGCTACGTCGCCGCATGCGACCAGTGCCAACGCCGGAAGAAACCTCCTATGAGTCCCGCCGGACTCCTCCAGCCACTTGATGTTCCCTTTGACCCATTCTTCCGAGTTGGCCTGGACCTCCTAGGTTCTTTTCCTGCATCTATTTCCGGAAACAAGTGGATAGCTGTCGCGACGGATTACACAACCCGGTACGCCATTACTCGAGCTCTACCAACCAGCTGTGCCACGGATATCGCCGATTTCCTCCTGCACGACGTCATCCTTCATCATGGTGCCCCACGCCAACTCCTCACAGATCGTGGACGCTATTTTCTCTCCAGAGTTATTCATGACCTGCTTCGCTCTTGCGAGACGAAACATAAATTTACGACGGCCTACCACCCACAAACTAATGGACTGACTGAACGTTTCAACCGGACTTTAACTGATATGCTCTCTATGTACGTCTCCTCCGACCATCATGACTGGGACGTTGCATTGCCCTTTGTTACATTTGCATATAATTCCTCACGCCACGATACCACTGGTTTTTCACCTTTCTATCTTTTGTTTGGCCGCGACCCAACTTTACCTTTTGACACCATCTTTCCGGCAGCCGTCGATGCGCCGACTGAATACGCCCGTGATGCTATCACCAGAGCTCGCGAAGCACGAGAAGTCGCTCGTCAGCGCATTTTAGATTCGCAAGACCACCAGAGGCAGCGTTACGACGCCCATCATCGCGACGTTTCTTTTACCCCGGGTTCACTTGTGCTGTTGTGGACCCCGACTCGGCGTGTTGGACTTTCCGAAAAACTGCTTTCCCGATACTCGGGCCCATATCGTGTATTGCGCCAGGTGACCGATGTCACCTACGAGATAGGCCCTCTCGAGTCTACATCTGCCTCCGTTTCGCTGCCTACAGACACTGTTCATGTGTCCCGCCTTAAGCTCTACCGCTCAGCAACACCATAGAAAGCACCGAGACGGTGCTTCACCACCCGGGGGTCATGTTACAAGAATGTTTCACACTGCCGAAGCAAGGAAGGCACCAAAGAAGACGACGTGATGTTGCTGTGTGCGGCACGCTCTCCGCCATCTTGTCTAACGCTCAAGCGTTGTGTAAATATATTGTAAATACGCACTGCTTCCCTGTGTGCCTTCACGTAATAATATATATACGCGACCCTCCGAACGGCTGGAGAGGAAGCGAGGAAGCCCTTTGGCCTTGGCGGCTGCAGCCTACTGCGGCCCGCCCCCGCCAGGTCAAAAGCAAGCCAGACGAGTCGCTACCGAAGTGAAATGGGACAAAGCTTCGCGCCGCATGCGCGCGCGAAGAAAAAAAAAACATAGAAAAAAAGAAAGAAACGCGAGGAGGGAGTCGTTCCCGCGGCGGCGCGATTGTCGTAGCTAGGCCGGCTACGCCAGCTAGGCCTTGTGAACGCCACTTCTCAAGCGATCAGCTGTGTCGGTCGCGTGTGCGCGTTTTGTGCCTGCAGCCTCACTGTGTTCTCGCCGCTGGATGTGATATGCGTGGTTTGACGACAGTGCGACATGCTGCGCTGCGAGTGCGATAATCGCGACGGCCTGTCGACTCAAGCGAGCGTGCCGCTGTGCATTACCAAGCAGATGATGGGCACCCTGCGTGCTCGGCACAGTCAGGAACAAAAATGGTAAGTAATACTGATGTTCTCTCTCTTTGCGAGCCCTTATCGTCGCTTATGCACCTGTAGATGACCTTCTGCACATTGCGTCGCTTGAAAAGTGCAATGAAAAAAAAAAAAAGGAAAAGTAAAATCGGCATGTCAAGCTTGCGAAATGCCCGCCAGCGCACCATGAGCGTGGCATGTAACCCATGCCGTACATTACACGCATGTCATTCATTGTTTCCATGTTACCAGCTGTCATTTACGTACGTCATACGGTCACGTCACGCTATACCAATCTTGGTATGATATCAAGTTAGAGAACCGGACGTGAGTGCACCAGGCTCCATGCCGTAAATGACATACATGTCGTTATTTTCATGTTACTATATGTCATTTATGTTCGTCGCACAATCACGTCACGCTATATCAATTTAGGTGTATGTCAAGCTAGCGAACCGGCCGCGAGCGCACCATGAGCGTGGCGTGTGTACATGACATGCATGTCATAATTTTCATGTTGCCAGCTGTCATTTATGTTGGACGTACAGTAACACTGCACAATACCAATTTTGGTGTATATGAAGCAGGCGAAACGGTCACTAGCGCCCCCGAGACCATGTTGTCAAAATAACGCCATACATGACAAATGTGTCATGATTTGCACGTTAGAAACTGTCGTTTATGTGCGTCATGCACTCTTGTGACGCCACACCTATTTTGGTAAATATCAAGTTAACAAAACAGTCGCAAGAGAACCAAGGGAGTGACGTGTAAATCATGTGGTTAATGAAATGCATAGCATGATTTTCAAGTTAAGACCCATCATTCATGTTCTTCATGCAGTCGTGTCATGCCACACGAATTTTGGCATACATCCCATTAACGAAACAACCACACGAGCTATGAGTCGTAGGCGGCTATATATATAGGTAGATAGATCCGTTCAAAGTCGTAGAAGTGTTTAACAAATGCTTCGAATTTAAACTCAGATAGCAATGATGTGTGATGCATGTTTTGGAACTTCTGTGAATATCACTCATGCTTCATAGGACCAGTCAATCGACCCAGGAGTGCGCCCTGATAAAGTTGTTTGCACGATATCATTTTTCTTGCCTGCGATAAAGCATGAATGAGGCATGATGCTTTCAGGGAATATACATTAGAGCAAAAGGCCACTGTTATCACATTGTCACATGAAGGAATGTGCATAAAGGACAACTTTGTTTTCGATTTATTCTTTTCTCCAACTTCATTTGTTTGTTTTAATCCTTCATCATCGTGTCAATTTGCGCACATTGACATGTGACAAGACCGTGCGCTCTCATTTTGCAGCATCTACCTTGGATGCAGTCAACTACCCTGGACATCTTTCTCCCGCCATGAAACTGTGAGAACCCACCGAAGCACAAATTGTCAGGAAGTGAAAAGACTTTTCGGCAACAATTTTGCATTGCGCACTCTGCCCGTCTCCTGAAATAGCATATTAAGGTACATAAGCACTGTACCTTCATACATGTGCATCAAGGAACAGTGAAATAGTATATCAAGGTACATTAAAATCATTAGCTTGGATTCATTTAGCTAGAACGAATAAATCATGTTAAAGCTATACAATGACGGCCATATCATGTGACAGACATCTGCTAAGTGCAGTGTGTATTGTGAAGCACATGCGTTTTATGGTATTGAATGAATGGATAAATGTTTATTCCAGCAAAATACAGAAAATGGGCCTCAAGTGAAAAGCGACAATGGTAGCTTGAGAGGTGCACAAGGCCCAGTAGAGCAAAAAGAGAGACAGAGCAGCAGAAACGTGTGCACGTTCAAAGGCAAAACATATACGCATACAAAAAGAAGCAGGAAAGACAAAGCAGAAGAAACGTGCACATTCAAAGGCAAACACCTACGCCATCTGCAAAGTGACAAAATCAAAAAGGATAAACATTTACGCTAGTGAAAACAATGAAAATCAGAAAACAGTGAAAACAGAAAAGAAGGAACGGCCATTTAACGGCATGGAAGGAATGCAACTTCATTGGTCACGTATCAACAGTGGAATTTGCCAAGGTTACATGTGCATATTCTTAGCCATTAGGAGATGTGCAAGGCTAATTTAATCGCATTGACATAAGTCAGCTGTTGAGTCTGTTGAACCATATTGTTGAATCATCTTGTTTATTCCCTCTCGTTAATTTGCTGTTTTGCATTATGTTGCCATAGTTTTCAAGGTCAATACATAGTATCATGACTGTTGACACAATTTGACTTGGTGAAAGCGCTGTTATTGTGCCCAGGCCTCAGTTTATCCTCATTAGAAGTGCGTTGTTTATTTTTGCCATGGTTCAGTGCCAAGTTGCCCAATATTCACTCCTAAACAGAGTAGGTGCGGTTAATCAAGACCTTGCTAACATTCACAACCCTTTTAAAGTGTACTTATAATGATAACTTTACTGACGTCAAAAACTACCCACATAATGGTAAACATGGCAAGAGTACACTTCTGGTGGTGTTTCGCATTTTTTTTTACATCCGTTTGTTTTTCGCCCTGTGCACACGAAGTGAAACGCTCACAAGGAAATACTTAGCAGCATCTCAATTTCGTATTTATTTCGTGTTTTGACAAAATGTCTGCAATAAGGATAGTCAAGTGCGAATCTTCGGTAAGACATTCATTTTTATGTATACAGAAATCTTAGTGGACTTCTTTTTTGTGTAATTTTCAGGAATACACTTCTGGCAAAGCAGCAAGTGTTGCTTGCCCACCAGTCTGTGTTCAAGACAAGTGTATTGTGGGCATGAGTGTCGGCAGGATTTTGTCTTGGGGGTGCAAGGCGGCGTAACGTGTCGGCCTGGTGAGCAGGAGAGCATTGGTGTAGCTTGGGTGGGGTCAAGTGCTGGTGTGTCTTGATGGCGGCAGGTGCCCTTTGTGCAAACCCCTGTCGACACCCATGATTGTGGGAACACCCTGATGTGCCTCACTTTACACTATGTCGAACAGCTCGTACATCTTACCACATTTAGGCCAACACTGGTATTGATGCAGAGTGTTATGCGCAATACTGCGTGCAACCTTTCTGATATTGTGTGCATTTGAAAATTTCGCATTGTTTAAAAAGACGCTGAGTGGACCCAGTGTTATTCAGCAAACATAAGTCTTAACAGGGGCAGTTGGGCGAGTTGGTGTATATTCATAGTTAAAGAGGGTGCAAAAAAAATCACAGCACAGAGAAATGAAGGGAACAGGATGACGCGCTACTAGCAACTGAAGTTTAATCGAAACCACAGAAAGATGTAAACACACAGTACGAAAAAATTACAAGACTAAACAATCACACATCCATAGAGGAATGAAGGGGGCAGACAGGACAATGCGCTACCAGTAACTGAAGTGTAATCAAAACCACAGAAAGATATACGCACATGACTAAAAAAGCCAAGCACATGTTCAACTTCAGTTGTTAGTAGTGCGTCGTTCCGTCCCCTTTGTTGCTATGTGTTCTGATTTCGTTTTCACGTTTTCCTTACCTATGAACTGAACTCATGACTGTTTCACAGTCTCTATATATGTGTGGTCAATTTTTATTCATCCTCATGGCATATCAAGTCCTAGGATCCAATGTGCAAAGCGACCAGTCACTATTTACAGGAATTTTTTTATTTAGTGCCTGGGGGTGATTGGCCTAATTGCAAGTTGACGTTACAGCCATGGTGCTTGTATTATTTTCAATGTGGTAATTATGCGTAAGCCATCAAGTGAGGAATTAAGGATGAACTTTTGAGTTACAGATGGCACTAGCTGACATAAAAACATTGAAGCATGGCTGTACTTGTTATGCATATGAGAAGTATTGGTACGTTGCAGTCATGTGATTATGCCGACAAGTTCCCAAGCACACTTCCAGAAATTTACGATGGCTTCAAGGTATCTGTGAGTAAATATGCACAGCAACATATGAAGGCAACCTTGTAATTTTGTGGGCATTGCTGAATGCTTTTATGCACCTTGGTAAGTGGACCTACAGTCAACACCACAGGTCTATTTTGGGCTTTTTTGTAGGAAACTCAACTCCAGAATCATGTGCGACACGTTTTGATGCCATAGGGCAAACTAATGCAATAAAAAACTGTACAACTGCTGTCTACACGGTTTCATATTTCCCAAAAGTGATGCCAGCCTGATTGTACTAATTAGTTGCCTTCGTGTGTAGGCTGACACCAAGTTCTTTGGGCAGCTTATTTTTTTGGATTGTACTTACATACTGGCACGGTGAAGGGCACACGTCAGTGCGCATCATGATCAGATTTTACACCCTACTTTCGTGTTGCTTTAGTGCTGTGAATTATGTATAGTGCTTAGGCTGTACTGTATATGTTGTTCCACGTGTTCACTTTGAGAGTAGGTGCTGTGCGCGATGATGGAAATATACACCTATATCCTTACATTGACACGAGAACTGCTGCTGTTTTGATTCCAATAAAATGTTGCAACCACTGGTTCTTGTATCAATTGAAGTATGACTACTTGTTGTGCATGCAAATTGAAGAAATGAATTTGTGCTTGCAAAACAAATTGCTGAAACACTGCCTGCTCAATGTAACTGCTTGTGTTTTATTACCAAACACATTGAACAGATGATTCACAGATTATGACACGTTGTAGAAGATAGGCAACAGAGAGTTAGACAGAAAGTCATCACTGTGTTCTAACGTAGATTGGGTGATCTTTTATCAATAGTAGCATAATTGAAGGTTGCTGTTGTATAAATAAAGTTTAACGTAGTGTGCAGGTGGACGACGGAGTGCACATATGATAGTTTTTCCAGTTTTCTGCATATTTGCTACAGTCCTCGTGTTTCTGTGTTACGATTGTGAAATTCTGAATTGCAAACAAGCCAACCTCTCTGCTGCTGTGGTGAAGTCATTCAACAGAACCATATTTTCTCAAGAACAGCTGTTCGATTGAGGAAGAGGGTATATGCTTTTTTTTAATGGGTACTGCATCATCTGCCTGAGGGGAGGGCCAAGTACACATGGACGTTCACAAGAGAGAAGTGCAAGTACATTAACTTTTTTGTTTTGTGGGAGACCTGTCACTGGTAAACTGGGGAGGTTGTCCTCGACATTGGGGCACGCGTTAGGCATTCGCTTTAACGCGGTGGCGTGATGCTTAACAATGAAAGCTAATTATTAAGAAATGTAGGTAGTATACGAGTATGAAAGCAAATAAATACTGAATATGCGTTATAGAGAATCACTGAATGCCGTGCTAAAGCGTGCATTGCGAATAAGCGCTAATTGCGGAAATAGATAAGCGTTCAGCTGCTCAGAAGGCGCGGCTGCCCCTAGCTGCGTGCAGCTCGCGGCTGTACGCGCGCATTCAACGCACTTTATGTAGGCGCGTTACAATGTCCTTGTAACTCTGGAATTTTCTGCGTGTGTAATTTTCATATGCGAACGCAGGCGGTCCGCGCTAAAGAGTGCACTGCGAATAAGAGCTAATTGCGGAAACTGATTTTTGTTCAGCTGCTCAGAGCGCGCTGCTGCCCCTGCGTGCAGCTCGTGGCAGTACGCGCGCATTAAATGCACTTAAAATGTAGGCGCGTTACAATGTTCTTCTAAGTCGGGCATCTGCGTGTGTAACTTTCATATGAGAACGCAGGCGGTCTTCCAACCGCTCATAACACGCTGCCGCATCTGGACGCGCGCAGTTCGCGGCTGCAGAAATAACGAAAATTGCTCCACAGCATACGCTCATGGAATGCACATACGTTCGCTCATCTGAAGATACCTTTGTCACGCTGGTATTCACGAATTTAGCGCGAGCGAAGAGGGCACACGTTTATAATTTTTATACCGGCACGACGCGGTGAACCGGAGAATTCGGAGCCGAGGGTATTTACGTCGATCGGCTCGGCCTGCATGACGCCCCACAAATTATGTATTGACCTTCCACAAGAGCAAACACACGCCGATGGTACAAGAACAGAAGTTCGAAGTTGTGCCGACGGGTTAGCAGCCGCTTTGTACATACATTGGTACATATATACGCCCACGAAAAAAGCCAGCTTGCAAGTGGTGGCGCTGTGGTGTAATGGTTATAGTGCTTGCTTTAAGTGCGTGTGGTCGCGAGTTCGATTCCTGTGTCGTGCGTACTTGTATGCAAATGTCATGGTTGTGCATAAATACTTTGATGTCCATATTCTATTGTGTCCTAGTGATGAATAGTAGCGGAAATTGGCCGGTAAACGTAATATGGTGCCGAAAATATACTTTTTTTTTTCATTTCGCGACCGCTCTAGGGCCTCGTATAAAAGGAGGCTTTACAGCTCTCAAAAGAAGCAGAAAAACTCTCAATGCGCTCTGTTCAAGCCCCCAAAATGGGTTACATAAAAACACCAACTTTACCTCCAAAAGGAGGCTTTAAAAGCTCTCAAAAGAACCAGAAAAACTTCCAATGCGCTCCGTTCAAGCCCTCAAAATGAGTTCAATAAAAACACAAATTTACCTCCCAAGTTCCGTCTAATCACTCCCTCCTTTTGAACCTCCTTTTGAACCTCCTTTCGAAGTGGGTTTTGCGTAGTACCTTTAGGATGCACGCTGCGCAACGAGCCCAAAACTCCCTAAAAGGCTCAAACCCGTTTGCAGTGTAATCGCGGAGGCCACAGTAAGGACGAATTACTTTACTTTACCGCTCATAGAAGGTAACACCACCCCGCCGACCGAGAGCAGTGCGAGAGGAGAGTGTGAGATATAAAAGGGGCGTTTGTAAAGCGTCTAGACTTTGTGACTGTGGCGCAGTGGATAGCGTGCCCGGCATCTGTTCTTGCGGACCGAGCCGTCGTGGGTTCGATGCCCGTTGACGGAACTTTTTTTCTTAGCCATCTGATTGTATACATTTTTTCAACGTCATTTCCGTGACGGAAATACGTCACTGAAGTCTTGGTGGACCCGGGCATAAAACACTTTCGTGTTAAAATAATAATAATAATAATAATAATAATAAAACTGCGTTTCAGATTTACATGCACGTTCAATACAGTGGGACCGAGAGTTAATGCGCTAGTGGCCAGTTGGATACAAAACTACACGGGTGGGGAAAGATAAATTTTTGAGCCAAACAAGGAAAAGACAAGATAGAGTGAGATTGATGGCGCTGCTGCCAAACTGCATGGAATTTGTAAGAGTAAGCAACGCGCTTCGCTACAGACGCATTGGACTTCCACTGAGCGACTTGTTTGTGCTCGAGCGTTTATATACACTTCCGACTGGCGCTGCGGAACCGACGTGTGCTTTCCGGCGCCGTTAACACTAAAGGCGATTGCCAGCGGACGTCGCCTGTATACGGCTGCCAAATGGCGCGAGAACCAATTTCACCCAATAAATCACTGCCTTCCTCAAACGCTCCATTGACTTTCGCTTCTGCTGCGTCAACCTTTTCCTCGCTCCGCCATTTCTTC
Organism: Rhipicephalus sanguineus; assembly: GCF_013339695.2. Classification (NCBI taxonomy): domain Eukaryota; kingdom Metazoa; phylum Arthropoda; class Arachnida; order Ixodida; family Ixodidae; genus Rhipicephalus; species Rhipicephalus sanguineus. The sequence goes on along the minus strand of NC_051182.1, from coordinate 163,679,333 downwards.
TATTCCTTCCTTAACTTTCGATCGATTGCCCTGACACTCGTTTTCTGACTCTTTCTAGAGTCACTAAATGATGCCTTCCACCGTTTGCAATGTCAGTATTGGCTTCGTTTTGTTTTTTTTTCTAAAATACTTCTTGAAGCGCAACACAGATAATTTCGTGCCATATTTCATGCTATGCTATATAAGAAGCATAATATACAGGACAAAATGATGAAATAATGTAGGTCCTACAAAAGTTGTTACTTTACCGTTAAGTTAAGAATATAAAAGAATACGGTTTTTGAACGCACTTGTGCTGAGTGGTAGTTTGCCCCCACATTTTAGATAAGTGTAAGGCTCTTAAAAGTGAACACGTCTTGATCAAACACACATATCAACAGTAAGTCGGGCTTCAGTAATAGTTGTTCCCCTCGATCCATCAGGACTGAGCGATTTATTCCTTTCATACAGACTTTACCGAGCTTTCCTTCGTAAATGCTATGTGTCGTTGCCTGGACACCTTCGCTAATTGTAGGTCCGCCATCAGGATTGGCTGCGGTTTTATTTTAGGAACAATCCTATCCTAAGAATGTTCCGTAAATGCGGGTCTAGATTCTTTACTAGTAAATATATACTTCATCTACTACACGTCCACGGCTTCGATGAGCTCGTGACAAGCAATCCTACTGTATAGGCTCAGATGTCATGCGCTGTTATATTGGATATGTAGTCTCGAACAATATCGAATGAAAATGGATAGCGCACTGGTGAAAACTGGAATGGCATGATGGGTTTTCTGACTCTTCTTTAAGAAAGCGGTCAATTTCGCTAGTCGACGTTGATTCACCATTACTACTCGCAAAAAAAAAAAAGAATTGCAGTGTTTAGCTCGGCTATGCCAGGATATACGTTAGTTAAGCTTCAGCTGATTATTCTTAGCTTTCCTCGTTGTCAAGCTTCTCCGCTTTTCTGCGCCGCTTAGCAGTATTTGCGCTCTCCTTCTTCATGGCTATACCACACTGGCCAACGCCAGCCAGCCGGTCTGACAACTGTCCTTCCGTTTTTCTTTTCCTCCTCCTCCTCCTCCCCGCTATATGTATACCTCCACTGATACGTCTGCGAGAGGCGCTATGAAGCGGCCCCTGCGCAACGGAGGCGCACAGGTGGGCGCGCGCCGGCGCCAGTGCGTCTGCCGCGGTTATGACGTCACTCCTCTGGAATGCGCAGACCGGTGAGGCGCGCTCGGCCGCGGCGGCTTCGGTGCGCCAGCTGTGTGCCGTGTGATGTCACTGCTCCTCGCGTATGCTCAGCACGGCTCTCGGACTGCCACGCGAAACTTCTCCACCTCGGTCAGTGTAGCTAACGCTACAAAAAAAAAAAAAGAACAGACGCGAACTTCTTCGTTTATTGCAGTGTGTTACAAGCTGCCACCAGCGACGCCAGCGCGAAGTCGGCGACGGGATGACAGCAGGTTAGTTCGTTCCGTACGTAAGCAGAGACAGTGAAGAGATCAGAGACGTGGGAAAACAAAACAAAACAACTTTACTCTAAGGATATTGCGGCACAAAAAAATTAATACAACACTTAATACAAACTAACAAAATACATACAAACTCAATAAATCAGCTTACAAGAGAGAGAATGATTACGAACTACACAAAAACTAACAAACACTATAACTATTGATGCGAAAGTCCAAAGGGATAAACAGGGGAAGGCATACGTGTGATGACCGGCAGCGTTGGGTCCACGACGATCGGATGCGAGAAGTCGTCGGAGTTCTGGCACGACTGCGATGTCGGTGGTGTTGCAACGCTGGTGTTTCCGGGAGGCTAGTGCTTGAAGGCGATCTCGGGCAGGTTGAGCTAACCCGAGAGGAAGCTCCGATGTCTACGATGCGGACGTTAATTTCTCGTCACAACTAAACGAACGGCTAAGTTTAGGTGGCCAGCCGATACAGAGCCACACTAAAAACTTCCAGAAGGGATACTTGTTGATCTGCTTCTACACCATGTTGGTAAGCGACTAGACTGCTTAGCAGGGCAAAATCCTGCGCTTAAATCATCCTCGTGTCCCCTCATCCTTTTCCTGGGGGAACAAGGGACCTCTACCTGGGTCCAATCATGCGCGTTTCATCGTTCGAAACTCCGCCCTAAAATTACACTGACCACACCCCCTTTTAATTAGGAGAGGGTCCTCAACTGAGCGAGGGTGACAATCTGTTGGGGTGCTGCCATACGGCTTGTCCACCAGAAGTTTTTCCCGTGGGAACGGTCAGTTTGCTTGGCTCTCAGCCGGAGCGTCTTGAAGTCAAAAGCTTGTTCGGAGTACCTCGCGGCCTTTGCAAGATCCTGCCGCCGCCGCCGTAGGTACAAAGGATCAATCGTCCGCGGCGACGTTCGAAGAAGGACAACCCATTCAGCACTTCCCGGCTCTTTTCAAGAGTTCCCGCCGGTCAGCGGGGACGAGCGGCGCCCGCTAATTCGCCGTGACGCCGGGACGCAAAAATCGCCGTCCGTGACACAGTGTATGTAGTAATTCATAACGAGGCATCACGTTCTTGCAAGTTTCGCTTGAAAACTTCCCAATTCTCGTGTCTTTCACGTGCGCACAGATTATGCGAGCTCGTACGCCGCTTGACAACGATGGTGCAAGCAAGCGTCTTGCTGTCGATCCAAAAGTTAGTGGCACATACAAGCGTCCGTACTTCGCCCGATACACCAGAAAGGAAAGTTCTCGACATGTGTTGCAACCCTAAACTTTTCTCACCTCCTTTCGCAGCACTCGCGGAAGAAAGTGGTTCTTTTTTTATTGCTGCTTCAGAATAGCGGCGTCCTTTCGAATGCTTTTAAATTCGAATCATATCGTCATGCCGGGGAACCTCCAAATTTATGCGCGCCCTCTAGAGATCGATTCCCACACCTGCGGTCGCCGAAAGTCTGAAGCGTTCGGTTGGGCTTTTCAGCAAACAAATGCAGCGTCCTAAATATCATTTTTCGACGGATCCTCGCTGTCTGTGGATAAAGTGATGCAAGGAGAAGAGAAAAGCGAGAAATTTGGTATGAATGTATTTGTTGCCATGATGTTGCCATCCCAGAATACGTCTTGGTTTACTACTTTATATTTTCGTTACTCCCAGAACTGAAAAAAAAGAAAGCAATATTGTATATGCAGCTTCACGTGAGAAAACTAGTGTCAGCAACTTACAAAGACGCGCCGGCAAATAATCCAGAGGAGGCCACATTTACGGATCGCTATAAAAAACTTCTTTACCCGTGAGCTGTGGGAAAATATTTCCGTGTGAAGTCGATGTCCGTGGGAATTATGCTAATAGTTCAAATATATCCTTGAGAAGAGATGTGTTTTGCAATAAATAAAAGATTTCGTATTTAATTTAAGCTATATTATAATCATTTAACCATCACCCCAACTTTGAAGCGTGCCACTAAGTGAACCTATGTGATTGAATGAAATCAGAGTAGTGTTACTTCACTGTAACCACTGAAACCTGCATACTGTGACATCTCATTTCAGGTAAAGATCGCCGATCTCAAAATTAGAACATATCTTTAAACTAGAGGAACCCTAGTATGACTGGGTAGCGTGTCTAATGAGGCCACGTCTTTGAAAAACTGCCCAGTGCCTCAATTAAAGAATGCCTGCCGGCTCTTTGTATGGAAAGGCGCCACGTCGGCAGTGGCTTAACGAAACTTCAAAGCACCTACACCGCGCGATACCTCCTTTGAACAACCGTTTGAAGATGCCCGTAGCGGCCTTTATTTAAGAGCTGTTCACGGGGCTATAGCAGAAAAGACAGATCGGGGTGCTTCTTCAAATCCTCCCCGAACTTTGACCTCTGCTCGAACGAATGTGAAGCGACGATAAAGCAAGGTTGACAAGCAGAAGTGGCGTAAGGGTATGTATGAAAAGTGCCTTACTTGGGCATCTTTTAATTGGAAAGTGCATAGCCGTTGCATTACTTCAAAACTAGGGCATGGCGTCATAGGAGAATGCGTCTTTCTCGAACATAGTTCTCACTCGATAAAGATCTTTCTTTCTTTCTTTCTTTCTTTCTTTCTTTCTTTCTTTCTTTCTTTCTTTCTTTCTTTCTTTCTTTCTTTCTTTCTTTCTTTCTTTCTTTCTTTCTTTCTTTCTTTCTTTCTAGATTACAGCCATACTTCTCACATTGAAACACTTGCGGTGCTATCATTCTTCGCGGCAGAAAACTGCATAACGCTGCTTTGACCATCGCGTCTGCCGCGAGAACGCCGTACTCTTTACTCCATCTCAGAAGTTCCCTTCAGCACTGTGAAGGCTACAGGGCCCCTTAGCGAATAGGAGGAGTGATTAGCCCCTCCAAATGCGTTCATCAGCGTCGCAGCGTCTGCTCACCGTCTACCTGGCCTCTGCTCGCACGCGTAGGGCGAGTAAAGGCTTGTTCGCATGCCTAGGGTGCCTTGATGCGCGTTTTGTCCACACATAGAGGCACACTACGCATGCCGCGATTGCAGCGACAAAAATCGCTCCGTTAGCTGCATTCGTTCTGTTCGCAACCACCGCTAATGGCGGTTTCGTTTCACATGGGCTGCGAATGGATTATGGTGTACTAGAACGGGGTAGTGTGCCGTCTTCGCAGCAAACCAATGGGAGAACGGTGGTCGCTCTTGTAATGACGCCACCAGTAGCGCGCCACGATCGGTGTGCCCGGCGCGCGAAATTTAAATCGAAATTGCGAAAATTTTTGCCGTTATTGAGTCAAATGGTCACGCAACACGATTGAAACTAAATATATTTGCAAGATTTAAACACTTAAACACATTTTGTTGCATTATTGCAATAAATAAAGATGTTTATGCGTCGTCTGAGCTTCCACAATTCCTATCGCTGAGCAGCGTCCCGGATCGTCTGCATGCTTACTGTTTTGATTTCAAAAGGCATAAAAAAGAAAATCGCTGTTCATTCCATGCATATATACGCCTGTCTAGCTATCACACTAACTTGAAGTTATGTGTCGAAGCACACGAGGAGGTCCAGAAGGCTAACGTTAGCAGCATCAGGTGAGTTGCACGACCACCCGTCACCTGCATCAGCCAGAAGAGCAGTCGCAAGGTTTTCGAACAACGCTCAATCACGAATGCTGCTCCATTTCTTTATAGATTTTACTCCTCAAAGGGGCGCCCAAACGCAGGAATGCAGCTAAATGCACCGCGTTGTATTCGGGGTTAGATTTATCCTATGTGAACAAGTCCGTAATTCCAATCGGTCTGCAAAAACTTGAATGCATCAGGCATAGCGTTTCATACAATTATTATTGTAAGAAACTCTATGACATCAGGCTTCCTCAAACACTGAGTCTGCTATGCACACGAAAAAATTAGCTAACGTGTCATGAGGAACAGGGAACAACCAGCAAGTTTCCCACGTGCACGCACGACTAGCGCGGCAACTACAACTACGGTCCCTAGTACTACAACTACCGATCTCGGGGGCTCTGTATCTCAGCTTACCATAAATTACTTCAGGGAGCGGCGTCAGGTGGCGACACACTAGCACGGTGTGCTCTGGCACCACAGGCTGTCATCGCAAAAAGAGCCACGTTTCCGGCGCCAGACGGCACACTACCCCATTCTAGTACACCATAAATGGATTGTGATTTTCGCTCTGCGAATGGCGCGGCGAGCAACGTTGCTTGCCGCTGTTCTTCGTGGCACACACTGCACAATTTTTCAAACGTATTGTACCAATCTGTGCATTATGATATTATTAGGTCTTCACGAACGGTAACGAAGAGCATGCGTGCTGTCATTTAAGAACTCTTTCCAATCTAAATAATTTTAAAGTGCGTAACAACGGCCATCACTCAAACGAATACGTCGACGCAATTTTCACGGCTCGGTCTGGCCGGCGTTATTTCGGCGGGTCCCGACCGAAAAATCGCTCCGCCGCTGCGGACAGAGCGAAAAATTTTCAACATGTTGGTCGCTCGCCGCTGCGGTGAGAGCGAGCAGCCCTTTTTTTCGCTGCGAGCGAATTCGCAACCTGAAAATCGCTGCGTTTTGTGTAATGTGAAACGGCCTTAAAGCGAACAGACGACATCGCCGAAGAAAAGGAATGGCTGCACCCATCGCAGCTGGTGCCCTCCGCTTCGAATTTATCAAGTCGTCATCGTGCGCTGTGTGACCCGTAAGTTACAAACTGACGCTTGTATTTGCTTTAAATTAATGTGCTGATGCTTCGACAGCAATGTATTCGTCAATGTATTGCGTTAATTCCAATAACCATTATCAAATTCTCGAAGCGTTAGGCTTAGCAGGCGTGCCTAAACAAACAGCTAATCTCGAAAATAACGACAAAATGTACCTGATGCTTTGTCCTCAGCGTGAGATGGCACAAAGCGATCGCTCATTTCACCATTTCTTTGTTGCTGCCAGCGCAGTGGGAGAACAGCAAGCGCAATTTCGGATTGAAGCGGGCGGTCGCGTCTGCATGGGCGCTGCCACGTTGATTTGTAACCACAATTACCGGCGGTTACTGATACAGCAATTAACGGCAGACGACATAAATGCGAAGAGGAATAAACCAATCACGCTTTGATCACGTGCCAAACAAGCGAAAATGCTTGAACCCTGCCAATTGTAAGGTAATGACATCTGGAACTATGTTTTGCTGCGCAAGCGTGTGCCTTGCTCACACCCCGTAGCCTTGGTAGTGCTGAACGGTAGTGGTGAGATGGAGTATAGATGTGAAAGCCTGACACCTGGAGTAGCAAGCCAGGCGATAAACCAGGCTAACATCGCCGGGACTTTCATTACAGATTGTTGTCTATCTGTCTCTCTCTCTCCCCTAGCGGAAAAAGGTGCACTTCAATGCTGTGAGTTGTTGGGCTATAGCTGTGTCGACATTGTGCGAAGGGGATCGCAATAGCGGTTAGGAAGAAAGATATAGTTTCTTAGTATAATACCTAGAGGGGAATCTGGCGCGAATGTCTATGCGGGCTCTTTGAGCGGCGCTTCAACAACGCCACCTTTCAACCACCATGGTAATGATGGGAAGTATAGGCTTCGCATCTGCTTCGGATGGATTGGGTTCTTGAGATTCGCGACGCTTGTTTGCCGAGTGTAAAACAAAGTGATATGAAATTATTTCCAATTAAAACTTGCTTCATTCTTTTGCACGTAAAACTTATTACAAATAGTTTGCGTGACCGGGAGATGGAAGTTAAACCTGGACAAATTCAACCACGAGGGTATGCATTGCTCTGCAATTGTGTTCCATATTTGGCATCACAAAATAATTAATTATTTTTTACAACACTTGAAAACAAGCAGGCTTGTTTTTCCCTGGCTAGTACGTATTATCTATTTATGGAAATAACAGTACTGTATTGAGTGAGAAACACTTAGCGTATTGTCTGCTGCGATGCCAGGTGCGTCTGTCCAAGTGGTCTGCCTCCAACGCATCTCTCGTTTTGTCGTGAAGACAGAGGAGCGTGACGGTGCGTCTACTTAGCTTAGCTTCGCCGTCGTTTTGCAGCCGATTTCAACGAGTTTTGGCAAGACGCGCTTATAAAAAAAGTCACAGTTTCGCCGCAAGGGCGAAGCAATGAATGCGATAGCAAGAAATTAATGTTATACGAAATGAGGCTCGCCATTGGATACTCTCAGTTTGAACAGCGCTCGCGTTGCAAAGGCGGCCGAAGCAGTGAAGGAAACTAGCGTGCTTCAAGTGTCGAGCTGTGACACTTGATAGTTCTCGCTCATCTTCTGTTTGTTCGTTTAGCGGCGTCCCTTGAGCTCGAGTGACTTTCATACGCTCCGTAACATGAGCGCGGACATCACGGTGAAAGCTTGAAACATTATTCTTCCCCTCACCACGAGAAAACCGCGCGAGCAGACAGCGGAAGGCAAGGTTCTCCCTGCGCAAATATAAAAAGAAGTGAGCGAGCTCGCCGACGACTTTTAGATGCGCCCGTCGTGCTCCTAGCGCCACCTCGCTGGTAATGAAGAAACGCTTATTATAGCCTGCCGTCTCTGAGTCCGTCCAGCGGTAAAGGTTGTATATATAACGCTCGCCGTTAGCTACGTGGAGGATCTGCGTTTCGTGGCGTAGTGAATAGCGCCACTCGCTGCGGAGCAAGAGGTCCCTGGTTCGATTCCGCGCTTCGGAAGCATTTTCTTGAAGTATTTTTCTTTGGGGCTTATATATATATATATATATATATATATATATATATATATATATATATATATATACTTATACATATACGGTGCATGACGGCGGCGACGGCGACGGCAAAATCCAGCCGAGACTGTCCATATAATTGCTATCGCAATAAAAAAAAACGTGAACTCTATGCAATTTCCTGCACTAGCATGGGACGCTATCTATATATGCGCAGCGGTGAGTGGACGACGCCTTATTAAAATTATCATATAGAACCTGTAAAGCTGCAACGTCACAGCAAATCAAGGGATCTAGCGTCCTTCAGCCTCTTTGAACAACAAAGGCGCTGCTTGAGTGCTTTGAAACATAGTTTCCTAACATTAACTAGAGGGTACTCTGGCGCTGAGATCGTTCAGCCACCATGGGAATGATGGGTAGTACACGGATTTGCCTAGTCTTCGTGCTTGAGGGCTTCGAACGCACTTGTGGCTTTGTTTATTGCTATGTTTTGGTTTTCTTTCGGATAAAAGAATGGATGGTTGTGAACTTTGTGACCAGATTTGAATTGGTGAGTGTAAAAAAAGAGTGGTGAAGTGGAACTGCTGACTTTTGCTAAATTTCGTTTTGCGACAATGCAGATGCAGGCGACGCGGAGCCAAACGGAGCCGAAAGAACGAAGTTTATACAAATCCGTGTACTACCCATCATTCCCATGCTGGCTGAAGCGCCATGCGTTACAGCTCCCATAGACACTAGCGCCAGAGTTCCCTCTAGTAAGTATTGTATGAAACTCTATGCTTTGAAACGCACCCCACTGCCCACGCCTCGCGAAGAACGAAACTGAAACTGTAGAAAAAGATCCGTACACAGTTCGCTAGCTAACGCTATGCAATCCGAAGCATGTATTGTCCATCATTCCCATGGTGGTTGAACGATCGCAGCGCCACTTTCTTCTCTAGGCTATAGTATGAAACTCTATGGGAAGAAAGTAGGATGGACAGGACAGAGTCTTCGACGTCCGCCACTTCCACTATTCTCTTGACGTGCCCTTCTGTCGGCGTATGAGCACAGAGCAACTTTATTTTCTTCGCGGATGAAAAAACTCAAAGCAACCACCACTGACTTTTATCGATCGCGCCAACTCTTATTTTCCAGCTCATATTTGCTCTGAAAGAAAGAAACCTGCTTCATCGTGGTTAAGAGCATTTTACAGCTTTCTGTCATCGGTTTCTCGGTATTTTTAACCTGCGGGAAAACTGATGACGCAGACGGTTCTAGCAAAATGATGACTATTTGTATCGTTTGTATCTTTGAGAGAAGAGTGAATGGAACACACACATTCGTTGCTTTCCTGCGATTGTTCCACCCCCGGCCGACTTTCTTTCGAGTGAACGACTCAGGCGTAGTAATCGTAATCCCTCGACAGACGTTTCATGCAGCAGCAATAACAGTCCCTTGGCGCCTGAGGCAGCTGGTAAACAAGAACGTCCGGCAAGTGAAGTGCCAATGATCAGGGTAAATACGCTGCGCTGGGCTGGCTCCGTTCCCCTCCTTAAAGCACATTTGGTTTTCTTCACAGGAATTCTGGCACAACACGTGGCTCGCGTACTGGAATTTGTTTCGGGAGAAAATTTATGCGAACAAACACCAGAAGTGTCTGCGTGTTTACAAACCACGAGGCATATGGGGCTTCTTTGCATATTGCGCTCGCAGTACCAGGACGCTTGCATAAACTTTTGTCGAGCTGCGTGTCCTCAACTTGCGCCTCCGTTACAGGGACGTGGGAAAGCAACCGAGTTGTGCCATCACTTTTCAGTAAACAACCTTTTTTTATTGCCAATTGTATAGACACCGTCGGCGGGTTGTTGCCGTGGTCGCCGTCATTTCCCGGATATTTATATGTATGCATATATACATACGTAAAAGCCAGACAGAAAAATAAATCAAAAGAAAATTATTCCGAAGCGCGCCACAGGGATTCCAACATTCGACCCCTCGCTCCGCAGCGCAGCGCGTTGGAGAAGTATGCACCATCCGTTCTTTGGAATGCTAACGGTGAGCTATTTATATACATCATTTACCACTGGCGGTACGCAGAGCTAGGAGGTGCTTCAGCGTGTGTAGTATCACCAGTGAGATTTCCCGAAGGGCGCGCTTTAAAGCAACGCTCCTAGATTTTGCTTCAGTGCGAAAAGTGCCCTTGAGACGCGCACTGAAGAGTGGCCCTTCTCAGTGCCCACTCGTGATCATAGAGTTTCTTACGATTACCTAGAGGGAACTCTGGCGCTACGATCGTTCAGCCACCATGGGAATTATGGGTAGTACATGGATTTGCCTATTCTTCGTGCTTACGGCTTCGAGCGCGCTTGTGGCTTTTTTTATTGCTGTGTTTTGGCGTTCGTTTCGGATAGAAGAATGGACCGCTGCGAACTTGATGACCAGATTTGAATTGGTGAGCCTTAAAAGGTTAAGGTGGTGAAGTGGAACTGCTGAACGTTTGCTGAACTTCGTCTTGCGACAAAGCAATTGCAGGCGACGCGGAGCCAAACGGAGCGAAAAGAACGAAGTTTAGACAAATCCATGTACTACCCATCATTCCCATGCTGGCTGAAGCGCCATGCGTTGCAGCTCCCATAGACACCAGTGCCAGAGTTACCTCTAGTGTATCTATAGGAAACTCTATATGCTCGTGATGTGGAACGCCAGGGTAAACAATGCGTCGAACGCCACTGCGCGGCAGGAGACGCGGAGGGGTCACTGCACGCGCCACACTTCTCAAAGGAAGCAAAAAAAAAAAAAAAAAATTCTAAGAGCGTTGGATTGTAATGCGCCGCTAAACACAAAGTAACAACTGTGACAGTTGTTTGTTCGCGCTCGTCCTGTGTATGCCTGTGCGTTCTTTTCGAGCGTCCTTCCTTCTGTTTGAGCAGCGCGCTGCAAGTGTCGAGCTGTGACCGTTGTTAGTTCACACTCGTCCTGTGGGCGTTGTTTTCCTGCGTCCTTTGCGCTTGAGCGGCGCGCTGTGGGTATCCAGCAGCTTGCCGTTCTTCGCGTGACATTATAATTTGTTGCTATCGCATTCATTGCTTTGCCCTTACGGCGAAACTTTGACTCTTTTTCATAATTCGGTTGTTTGGCTCCTATTACTTCTGAAGCTTCCTGCACTCCACCTTGCGTGGTTTTCCTGCTTCCCAAAATTGTCCTGAATGACGGTAGCAGGTGACAGAAGTTTTTTTTTTTGGGGTGGGAGGGGGGGGGGGATATCCTTGGCATACTGTCGTATTCTCTTAGAATACAAACTTAGGCTAGTTGGTTATAAGCTGACGACTTTAATTTCGACGGAAAAAATATTGGTGTGCCGGCCCAGACATAAGTGAAGATGATTAAATATTCCGCTACTTCTACTATACCTCTGACCTGCCCCTCTGACGGCGTATGTGTGCATGGCAGCCGTATTTTCTTCGAGTATGCCGTATAGAGACACCCAAACTGATTTTTAGGGACGAAGCTCCTTAGGGTGTGGGTCGTTCCCTCCTCCTCCTCCTCCGTAGTAGTAGTATGTAGCCACCTCGCCCGATCGGCAACGGGCGAGCGCCGATCGGTAAAGTCCCCCCTCCCCTCTCTCTCGCTTCGCGACGCCGACGCTCCGCGCTCGCTGCGTTGCAGATGCGTGCTCTAGTCCCCCACAATTGTGGCGGTTTGGGAGTGTTGGTATGACATGACCAATAAATTCTAAGCGCACATATAGACGAGGACAAACGTCATACGTGTCATACGTGTTCTTTGTCCTCGTCCATATGTGCGCTTAGAATTTATTGGTCTAGTCCCCCCCCCCCCCCCTCTCGCCTCGCGAGGCCGACGAAGGCAGCGTCTGCTAGCGAGTTTCTTGATTGAAAAAACCGACTGCTCGCGCTGCACAACCGTTCACTGACCACCCCGTATATATAGGCACTGGATTTTGACCTCCAAGGTAGTGCCTGTGTGAGATTCACTGATCATCATTCACCCCGTGGATATGCTGTGGATTTTTTTGGATATCACCTACTCTTATTTTTCAATTCCGGCTTCTTCTAAAGAAAAGCTTAAACGCTTACACACATACACACGCGGAGAAATAAAACGGTGATAAAGAAACAGACGGACAGATCGAGAAGTGGTGGCACACAGATATGGCGCGAATTCTATTGTGTTGGTGCGCATGTGTCCATGCATATATGCACAGGACACGAAGAGAAAAATCGAAATGAAGACGCAGCGTATTTGTTCGAATATGTGAAAATCTAAGTTATTGTTAATCGGTCAATTAAATGGTATAGGCCTGACGCAACGCCTGCGATTGTTCTTTTGTTTTCCTCATTCCGCTGTGCAGGGCGCGCTCGCATGCCGTGCCTATGTTTACGCAATGCGCAGATCCCAACGTTCATGCCGTGTATTTTTAAAAGCCTCACGCCGTTCACTATAGCTGTGACGAAATGCAAGCAGCTCTAAATACGAATGTACAGTGTCAGAGGTCAACAAAGGCACTTATCAAGCAGTTAGATCGGCCTCGTCAAAAAATGCATGCGAGCAGGCATTGGAAATTTTCTACAAGGGCTGATCTGGAATTCTTACTTTCTTCTTTTAGGGGCGAAGCTCCTTATAGCGGCACCCGTTCGTCCCTCGTAGCGTAGTATGTAACCAGTCTTACGCTTTGACCTGCAAGGTGGTGCCGGTGGGTGATTTTTCCTGTGCGTTGTTGAACAATAAAAAATTCGCAGCGTTAGCTAAAAGCCGACTTCTTCTGTCTCTCATTCCCATTAGCAGCCATTCTTTACCTCCAAGGTAGTGCCTGGTGAAATTTCTCCTGTGCGTGATTAAACAATAAAAATTTTGTTCAAAACGCCGTTGATTGATGAAATAAACCAACAAAAGACGCCAGATGTTTTGTAAAAGCAAAACGAAAGAACGCCAGATGTTTCTAAAGCAAAACGAAAAGACGCCAGCTGCTTAACGAAAGACGCCAGATGTTTTCTAAGCAATGGTTTTCTAAACAATGAAAATTCACAGCGTACATGTAAAATTAAAGTGAGCTGCAAGTCGTCATAACTCATCGAACCTTTAGTATAAACGCGCCCGATCTCACGTCGGTGATGATGTACTGGGCAGAATTCACGGAAGATTCACGGTTTACCGATGAACCTCCGCAGCTTCGCCCACTCATCATCATTCACTCCGTGGATATGCTGCGATTTTTACGTCTTTCCCCCGTGTGTTCCGTACAACCCTGGAACCTCCTTTCAACGCTGATCGTTAAAGCTATCGGTGAAGCACCCGTGCTCCAACGCTTACGATCTTATAGTTAATGAAGCAAGGGAGCGGCAGAAGCGAGGCTTCTTCGCCGTGGCTGTTCATAGCAAAAATGCGCGGCTGAAGTTGAGTTTGAAGAAAGCCTTTCGGGTCATTCCACTCAAAAAGCTTCGATAATGAACTCCCGCCGGCATTCTGGATGAATACAAATTAGCTCCGAACGCTCGAGTCACTAAGTGTTTCTTGCTTCGCAGTACTTTGATATGCGGTGATTGGCTGTAAATTTAAAGAACTAGATTTCTGTGAACAATTAGGCAAAGTGCAGTTTTTTAGTTCTGACTGCCCTGGCATTCCGTTATGTTCTTTTGTGTGCTATTTTTATTCGGTATAATATCTGAAAGCTGTCCTGCAACAGTCTAATAACAATTTATTTATTTATATTACTTGACAAAATGCAAAAATGTAAAAAAAATTGGCATATCCCACGTGTTGTGGGAAGCGGTTTCATGCGAAGCTGACAGCGAGTACTTCTATGCTGCATTCTATGGCTTTGTGCCAAGCGTTACGAGGTGGATCGACGTGTTTTATTGCGATAGCAATTATATGGACAGTCTCGGCTGAATTTTGCCGTCGCCGTCGTCATGCACCGTATATGTATAAGTACGTATATATATATATATATATATATATATATATATATATATATATATATATATAAAAGCCCCAAAGAAAAATAATTCAGAAAAAATGCTTCCGAAGCGCGGAATCGAACCAGGGACCTCTTGCTCCGCAGCGAGTGGCGCTAACCACTACGCCACGAAACGCAGATCCTCCATGTAGCTAACGGCAAGCGTTATATACACACCCTTTACCGCTAGACGGACTCAGAGACGCTAGGCGCTTATAAACGTTTCTCCATTACCAGAGAGATGGCGCTGGGAGCGCGACGGGTGGATTTAAAGTCGTCGGCGAGCTCGCTCGCTTCTTTTTATATTTGCGCAGGGAGAACCTTGCCCTTCCGCTGTCTGCTCGCGCGGTTTTCTCGTGCTGAGGGGAAGAGGGATGTTTCACGCTTTGACCGTGATGTCCGCGCTCATTTACGGAGCGTACGAAAGTCACTCGAGCTCAAGGGACGCCGCCAAACGAACAAACAGAAGATGAGCGCGAACTATCAAGTGTCACAGCTCGACACTTGAAGCACTCTAGTTTCCTTCGCTGCTTTGGCCGCCTTTGCAACAGGAGCGCTGTTCAAACTGAGAGTATCTATTGGCGAGCCTCTCTTCGTATAGCATTAGTTTCTTGCTATCGCATTCATTGCTTCGCCCTTGCGGTGAAGCTGTGAATTTTTTGTAAGTGTAGTAGATGTGCGCACATTGTGGGCTTACCAGGCACGTCGATAACATTGGCGTTTGAAGGGTAACTTATGGTGCGACGTAGCGTCAGCCCTCACGTCAGAGTACATGCGTCAGTATTATCGAAACTAAGTGCACTTTATGGTGATATCTTGTGAATATCACACGTAACTTTCGTTAATGTATTCCTTGGGGCTCAAGCAATGCTTCGATATAGCTTGCTGAATCATAAGACTGCAAATGTAATGTTTATTAGACTGCTATAAAAGCCGAACCAACACTGGAACCACAACAGACGTTAATCTGATATGACGCCTGTATCGTAGGAGTAGATATGTAGTGTTTATTGCTTTCTTGTAAAAAAGTCACAGTTTCGCCTCAAGGACGAAGCAATGAATGCAATAGCAAGAAACTGGAGTGTCACAGGAAGAACGGCAAGCAGCTGGAAGCTTGCTGCGCGCTGCTCAAGCACAAAAGACGCAGGAAAAGAAAACACACAAGGCGAGTGCGAACTAACAACTGTCACAGCTCGACACTTGCAGCTTGCTGCTCAAACACAAAGAAGGCAGCATGAAAAGGACGCACAGGTAAGCATAGGACGAGCGCGAACTGTCAAAGTTGTTACTTCTAGCTAGCCGATCACTCCCTTCGAAAACGCGGCCGCAGCAGCGAGCAAAGTGAGGTTTGTGGTTCAACGCAAGTTTCGCGGTGAAAGCACAAGACGCACAAAACTCCCCCTCAAGAGATAGTCGCTGAAGTATGGTCGACCACGCCCTGTATTCCAAAGTACAAGTCGAAGGCGCACATCCCAACTCCGGCGAAATACTAGACAGCTTTAGAATTGGGGACCCAAGAAATTTGCGAGCCGCCAGGGCGCATGCGCAGAAAGCAAGCTACTCTCGGGCTCTTGCGCTCGTGTTGTTCCAAGACATTGCAGCGGCTTCCTTTGGGCGGAAAACAAGACCACAGAGGCAGTGTGGCAGTTGTGTCGTAAAGTTATATCTTGAGAATATCTCAAGATATTTAAAGATATCTCAAGATATTCTCAAGGTATTCTCAAGATATCTAAAGAGAGCGGAAGTGGACTTAACTTTACGACACAACTGCCACAGGAATCAAACCTTCAGTTTTTAGACCTAAAGCTAACATTTTACCCGGAGCATGGGTGCTGGCAGTATGCGCCCAGGTCACAGAAACCTATATTGTCTTACACATCAGCTCATTCCAAAGGGATTAAAGATGGGTTGGCTGCATCTTTGGTACGGGCGGCCGTGTCCAAGTCATGTGTACACACGGTGCAGAGCAGTGTTCATGCTCAGATCCAGAGGCTGCAAAAAGGAGGGTTTCCGGATCATGTGGTCGCTACATCATGTGAGAAGGTGGCGAGATGGATCAAACAATCCAGTAAACGCGAAGACAAAGATAAAGATAATCAAAGCCGCGTCGCCCCGCTGCCCTACGTTCACAAAATGGCGCATAACCTTAGGAATGTAGCATCCAGATATGATATGAAGGTGATTTTTACGGCTCTTAAGAAGCTGGACAGCATTTGCGCGCGTGTTAAGCGCAGGGCAGACGGTATAACCACAAAGAAAGGTGAATGTGGTGTGAAACACAGAAGCACCTTCATTCCGTGTGCTACAGGAGTAGTGGACAGGACCCCTCTGACATGTGGCAGTAGTTATATCGGTCAGACTGGTAGGTGCGCAAATGTTAGATTACGGGAGCACCAGAGGAAATGCGAAAAAAATGACCGATTGTCGAACTTGGTAGCTCATTGCACACGTCATCAAGGCAAGCCACTGTTTAACAAGACGGAAGTGATAGATAGGCACAGTAACATGAACAAAAGACTTATCCTAGAGACGTACCACATTAACAAGTATAGGGAGCAGTGCATCAGCCAGCCTTCTATCACCTTAAGTCATAAGGAAGTTCAATTTCTGAAATACACGCACAGACGGTCAACAGATTGAGGTAGTTCTTGTTTGTCCTTTCTTTTGCTCATAATTATTTTCTTTGCGCATGTGTCTTATGCAATAAACTTCAGTTGAGAATAGCGCTGTCCGTGTGTGCTTCTTCAAGCGTTTCGTTCTGTATTCCGAGCTGTGCAATTCCTTACGTTATGAATCAAGACCAACTAGCCCGACTTTCTGTTTTGTTGTTGCTATCAACTAGTTGCGCCATTTAGCACATTCTGTAAGCACTGATGTTTCGTTTCCTGCATAGTTGGTTTTTTTCCCCAGTGGCAGCGATTTTTAAGAGCGATTCAAAGAAAACGGTTCCCTTGGTTTGTCGCGAAAATGGCAGACGAAACGGTAGCGAGACCCTCTCAGAAATGTCGTTCCTTTGACAATTCTGTTGCGTCTGCAAGCAATTTTTCTGCTGTTGCTAGCAGAAGTGACCCCGAGGATGATGTCAAGTTGTGGAAATATAGTTCGGATGAAAAAAAAAACTGTAGAACGAGCCCGGACCGTAGTCAGGTGTGGATCAGTACGTTACGCTTTCTGGCATACCGATTTTTTACTCCGACTGATATGTCGTGAGTATGTTGGCACTATTATATTTGTTATTTGTAGTGTCTCAACAGTATATGGTAAAAAATTGGTGACATAACCTTCAACCAGTAGAGAGTAATGTTCACCCCAAGAAGGCTACCCGGCCGTGACCTCAGAGTAGTGTTGCGCAGTGAAGCGATGTGTCACAAGGAAAATCGGCGTTCTGGGCATCTTTTTCACTGCGGAGGTAATAAACAGGATTTGTGTTAACAAAAATGAATGTGCGCGGCTGCGAATCCTCTAGAAGCAGTCTTATGCCAAAGATGATGGTTTTCGGGAAATGGTCACGGCCGCACAGACGGTAAATTTCACTTGCCTGCTGATATATATGGGCATCGTCGTGCTTCCACTACTACACCTCCCCAAAACAAGTACATTCAGCACAAGTACAACCGATTGACGAAGCGGAGAAATTACAAAAAGTGCTAAGAGGAGAAGAAACTTGACGACTAAACAAATGTCACTTGTAACGCCTGTTTTGCCCAGTGGCAAACCAACCTTAGAAAAAGAATTTTTTTTTACATCTTGGAGGTTTCAGACGTGGTTCCACCTATCTCGGTAATGTCAGACATTGAAATGTGAAGAATGTCTTGTAGCTTACAAGTTTAAAATATTTCTATTGTGTGCGGTGAAGCCAGGCTTTAGGATGTTTTGGTGCCGTGTTCAGTGCTGCCTATTGGTATCTGATGTTCTTTTCTGTGCTGCTATTTAGCATAATTTGCTGAAATACCTATGACTCAGTAGCAAATTCATTCATCTTCTCAATTATCTTTATTCTATTGCTGTGTTTGAAAAATTTGTAGAAGGAAAAAAATATAACCTGATGGAAGAATGCAGTTTTGACTGGGCAGACAAAAAAATTTTTCAAACTTTGTTCTAATATAGAAAGCTGCCGAGTAAATATTTTGTATACCTCAGGTTATTCTTCTTTTTTAACACGAAAGTGTTTTATGCCGGGGTCCACCAAGACTTCAGTGACGTATTTCCGTCACGGAAATGACGTCGAAAAAATATGCACTATCAGATGGCAAAGAAAAAAAGGTACCGCCAACGGGCATCGAACCCACGACCGCTCGGTCCGCAACAACAGATGTCGGGCACGCTATCCACTGCGCCACGGTTTTTTTTTTCTTTATTACTTACTTTTGCACCTCATACAATAATATTACAGTGCATAAACAGTACATACAGAGGTAATTACCGGAATGGTTACATAGTGACTAGAATTCCTTTAGACGGATAAGTGGCTCAAGATGTTCGAGCCACTCTGGAATTGGGTCTTTAGTTTTACACTCTTCAATAAACTTCGTGATCATTTGGCGGAAATATCCACGAAAGGGCAGTGTATTGATATCAGCATGGCGATCTGCCATGTACTTTTTCCAAATACTGTGAAGGCCGAGCAACATAACAGTATCATAAGGTGCTCCATCGTCTTCTTCATTAAGTGGTCACAGACTCTGGAGGCTTTACGAACGCGCCTTTTATATCTACCACTCTCCCGGTCGGCGGGGTGGTGTTGACCTCTGGGTGTGGTAAGGTGAAATAATTCGTCATTGCTGTGGCCTCCGCGACTAGCACCTGCAACGCGTTTACGCGTCCGTCCCATTCGGCGCGTTTTCAATAGAAGTTGAATTTTGTCAATGCCTTAATACACCGCGAGGTGGCGACCTGTGCCCAAGCGTAGTAAAAGGGTCGTGCTCGCTCAGCATCACGCTAATACAAACCAAAAATAGCGCTGCGACGCGCGCCTGCCTCACCTGGCTGTAACACCGCGTTCCATGCTCACGCGCTCACCCCGAGAAAAATCGTGGCCGGGCTACCGGTGCGGCACGACGCGCTTTGCGTTTCCCTCTAGTCCGGCCGTGGTGTTAAATCACCTTTTAGCATGCTGCGGGATGGCGACCAAGTTCTGCGTACAATATGCGACGCTCTTCTGGCTATCACACCTCCTTCTGTGATTACGCTTTCACCGCTGACTACTACAGCTACCACAAGGGTTTGTTTAATCATTTAACATGGACGTTAGTCGTCGGGATGGAGATGTACCACCAATCATCAAAGTGGGTGCATACACGTTAAACGGCACCATTAGCTGCCAGACATCAATATACAGTGTGCAAACTCTCTTATATGAATGTACAGTAAACATTCAATTACTTCTGTGAGGGCACGCTTTACTTTCGTGTTATTCCGATTCCTATGACGGAGGGATCAACCGTGTTTTTTCTTTCATGTTGGGGGCATAGCAATAAAAGTATTCTATGCTATGTTCAATAAATCTTGTTTTTCATAAATACTCTTTCATATTATGCCTTAATATGAATTTTTCGAAGTAATACCATTAGAAAGTACAATTCTTTATCTTCATATTGATATATAATATTAGCCTGTATCTATAATATTATTCACAACAAAAAAGTCAGTTTCGCCACAAGGTCGAAACAATGAATGCGATAGCAACAAATTAGAATGTTACACGAAGCACGGCAAGCAGCTCGATACTTGCAGCGCACCGCTCAAGCGCAATGAACTTGCGAAAAGAATACACACAGGATGACTGCGAACTAACAGGGTTGGTTTGAGTCAATGCGACGGACAATCTTTCCATCAGTGGAGTCATCTCATTCCATGTTCTGGGCAGTTGTCGGTCCCTTTAAAGCGCGCCCTTTGGGCAATCTCGCGGGTGACACTGCACAGGCTGAAGCACCTCCGAGCGCTGCGTACCGCCAGCGTTAAATGATGCATATAAATAGCTCGCCGTTAGTACTGTGAACAACTAGTGGCGCGTGGCCGAGTTGTTTAAAGCAGCGCGCTGCGGAGTTAGGGGTCGCAGGTTCGAATCCCGGTGGCGCGCTTCGGAATTTTTTCTTCTGATATATTTTTCTTTGTGGAATTCATTTATATATACATACCCGGGACATGACGGCAACAGCGACGATGACGACGAAAATCCGCCGAGAGTGTCCATATAAGTGCTATCGCAATAAAACAATTGCTAAAACATACAAAATGTGGCCAATTTTTCCAGGGTCACGAAAGAATCAAAGCGAAAGCCTTAGATGCCTCATCAAACGCGAAATTTGACCGTTGGCGGCCTCTAAAGTCCCGGGGCGTCGGAGGCGAGTGACGCAAAATATCATCGTGAGATGACCTCACGATGACGTCACAGATCGCCATAATTTGTGAAGTCATTGTGACGTCACCGTGACGTAACGTGGCGTAACTTCACATGATGACATCATCACATCGCATCGTAGCTTGGTCAACGGTGGTCCGATCACGGAGGCAATACAAAACAAGATGTGGTGCCTCCGATCTTGGAGGCAGTGCAAAACCACGTTAAGTTCGGAAAGCTTTCGAAAGGAGGCGAGGCAGCATCAGTAGATCAGCTGAGAGGAAAAAGAAGATGGCTTTCGCCTTCGAGTCTTGTTAACTAAATGCATAAGGGACCCCTGTGAGTTGTTTGCGCTCGCTCGTTCCTTGGGGCTGTTCGATGATTTGTGCACATTTTCCCAGTTGTCTAAGAACCAATTGCACAATGTGAGAGCAAGGTGCCCATGCAAGGCTGGGCGCCGAGGATGGTGTAAGCACGCCGTCGCGTTGGCTATGTTTGCCAACAAGTGCGAGCACACATCTTGCACAGACCTACCGTGCGCCTGGACCTGGCAATCGACGCGTCCCCTTCCAGATAGGAATATCTTTAACGCTTCGTCGTAGGGTCACGCTGTCGCCTTTCCTATAGCACGCAGGAAAAAGTGTCGGAACATACAGGCAGAGCGCAGGGCTATCGAGCTTATCTCATCTTCGACCAAGAAGTGGGCACTGTATATGTGGTTTCGGCGTGGTTTCACAAGCTGCCGAAGACCTCCATAGGGGCTAAAAAAAAGGCAGAGTATTAGACCACGACGAGCCAATATGCGCAAAAATAGCAAGGAATAAAAAGATGAAGAACGTCTGTTCATCGCGCACGTAACGCTGCCTTCATTCAATGCTATCATCGCTCGTTCTCGTGAGCCTTCCATGTAAATTCATATAATTTTATTTTTCACAGCTCACCGGCAGCGTTTCTGTAGCTGTTGTGACAGCCATACACGCAGCAATAGCATGGTTACACGCCTCTTTGACCCCGAATTAGCTTCGTTCTTTCGAGCTGCTGTAGTTCAGCCCGTACGCATCTGCTTTGGCTTAACAAGTAGCGCGCCGCGGGCGGCGCCACTTGTTCAGTCAAAGCTGCAGCGCACTAGGCCTATAAAACACTATGGACGTCACTCAACAAGCTTTCTTGAGCATGCTACAAATGTCTGTTAGGCACAATGGCAGCACTTACTAAATTCCATATCTGTACACGCAAAAGCAAGGCTATTAGTTGTATATGTCCAGACATATAGAGTTTTTAGCATGTCATTCTGGAGCAGAACGCTTCGCACCGCGGCGGCGAATCGCTGCGATATCTGAAGTGGGTGCCTGGCCTTCCACTGGCAGTTTTGTACGAAAAAGAAGAATGTGCTTCACTATGAGTCCGAGTATATATATATATATATATATATATATATATATATATATATATATATATATATATATATATATATATATATATATATATATATATATATATATATATCAGTAGTAGATAAAGAAAAATGGATAACACTCACGGGCGCAGGTTTAATGCCAGTGTGACGCCTAGACCAGAACAGTCCACCTAGCACAGCCCTTTTCCACACTAAGCTAAACGAATGTGGCGGGGCCGGGAATATGAAGATTTATGCCGCATAATTCAATGTTCCCCGTTCAGGCATTCGCTTATAATGACGGCGCTCTCCGGTGCAGACTGCCACGTTGTTTAGAGCAGGTGGAACTGCTTGAAATTTTATTATTCCCATCTCTACGTTTTACAATATGTTTCTTATTTGGTGAGTCGTCATATATTCCACCTCTCTCCCGCCTGTTCCGCTGCGCTCGCAAGTCGAGACACGTAGTGCTTCGTCGGGCTTGCTGCTTCACGCGTCGGAGTTGAACGAGTTATCAGTCTTGCATCGCGAATAAAGGTTTTGCCAGCTCGCGGAGGCACGTGTGCGAAGGAGGTGATTTCGTGGAGATTTCCCTTCGCCCGTGTTTGATATGCAGTACATACGGGTGCGACCATCTGTTCAAAGACCAACCCTTCCGACGGTATGCGGGCTCTAGAGTTGACGCGCGCAGACATACTTCCGGAAATAGACGACCTGGGGCTTCTCGGTTTCCTGCGCACACGAGAAGCGACCGTTCCATCTTCCTTCCATCTTCTCACCGTTGCAAAATTTTTCGCGGGATGCAATTTTCATGCACAATTTTAAGGCTTCCGCGAAGACTGTATTACCCAGTCGTCGATATGACCAGCTGAGACTGAGTACGAAGGAAAGACAGGTTTTCTACATTATTAACTTCTGGGGTTTTACGTCGCAAAACCACGCTAAGATTATGAAAGACGCCGTAGTGCAGGGCTCCGCAAATTTCGACCACCCGGGGTTTTTTAACATGCACCTAAATCTAAGAACACGGGCCTCCAGCATTTTGCATCCGTGGAAATGCGGCCGCCGCGGCCGGGATTCGTTTCCGCGGCCTTTCGTTGAGCAGTCGAGCAGCACGACCACTAGAGCGCCGTGGTTTGCTACTTTGCACCAAGTGAGAGGAATAGGCGGGTGAAAATAGAGAAGCACTAATCGTGCGCACAATGGAACTTCCCCATCTAAACTAGAAGTGGTTGCACAGATGAACTCAGTATTGAAATAAAAATATCAAGATCTACCTCGCAGTGCCGTTTTCTGAGAAATAAGCTCGTGTGACGTGAACTTACGTCCTGTTGTTATCGTTTAAATTATCGCAGCGAAGTCCGGCCTGGAGTTCTGCCATCCACGAGCAGCATACGAGGTGTATTGAAAAAGAAACCGAACTTTTGCTGTTACATGAATAGTACTTTTTGTACATCATTTTAAGCTCTGTCCCCTTCAAGGTAGTTCCCTCTACATGCAATGCACCGCTTCCATCATTTATTCAATTTTTATAAAGCCTCTTGGAACACACTTCCTGGGATGGCGCAAACGTCTCTTGACCCCAAAGGCGATGCTTAAATAATACCCAAATAAAGATGTTTATTCTCTCTCTCTCTTGATGCATTGTCCTGAATCTCCTCTATGGCTTGGAGGAGGAGGAGGAGGAGGAGGAGGAGGAAAGTTTACTATAAAAATCCGGCGGCCTCGGTGGTGCGGGTCCCACGCCCAGGCGTCAGCCAGGAGCACTTGGGCCCTGGCGGCGTCCTGGGCTCGTCGGATTGCCTAGACCTGTTCCTCTGGATCTGTGCTGAGCAGCACGGTCTTTCACTGCTCATCATTCGTTGTTGCGCTTGGAAACTACGTACTCTGAACGTTGTTTTAAGTTTCGGAAGCAGGAAAAGGTTCGTGTTAGGGCTAGGTCCCTAGAATGTAATCTATGGGGCACAATGCAAGTGTGATGTTCTGCTAAATAGCTGCGGAAAAGCAGTGACACAGGATCCGTGCAGGAATAGAGCCTAGACACTCTGCGTGGCAGTGGTGTATTCTACCCCAGAGCCACGCCAATGTTTGAAACTTCTTCACAAGAAGATCCTACACAGGCGTCATTTCGGGCGAGCAATCGCGTTCACAGATGTAATAATGCGTGGCAGAAGAGTAAAATCCCACCAGGCGTCACACAATATGAATTGCATAATTGGAGGGTGGTTTAAGGCTTCCCACCCGTTGAAAGAGCACAGCCGTAATTGTGCGTCATCAGCTACAGTATCAACAATGTGTGCAACGTAGGTGTGCGTATTGCCTTACAGATGCGTAGTTGGTGCTCCCGGACTTTGCAAAACGATGATGATTTATGACGGATTAGGTACATCGCAACTCTATTTGCAGTAGCTGCTCTAAGAGAGTTTACAACGGGATCTGTGAAGTCCGTTGCTCCAGCTTACGCTGTGACTGCACAGAACTGACATTTTATAAATTACTTCTTGCGAATAGAGGTTTGATACGATGACAGTGCTTGTGACGGGAGGCTCGACCGGTGTGCTTCTATAAATAGTCATGTTTTATTCCCGGTTTACCAAAATCAGAACCTAGGAGACGGGGTTACGGTATGTTGGGTTGGGCTAGGTTTTTTAAGGGGCGCACTCTTACATCGCGACTGTTAATCGCCTACCTTGCCTGGAGATTACCAATATATTCACATAGGTACAGGTTTCCCTCTTTCATACATACATACATACATACATACATACATACATACATACATACATACATACATACATACATACATACATACATACATGCATGCATGCATGCATGCATGCATGCATACATACATACATACACACATACATACATACATACATACATACATACATACATATATACATGCATACATACATGCTGCATACATGCATACATACATACATACATACATGCATACATACCTGCATACATACATACATACATACATACATACATACATACATACATACATACATGCATACATACATACATACATGCTGCATACATACATGCATACATACATGCTGCATACATGCATACATACACGCTGCATACATGCATACATACATACATACGTACATGCATACATACATACATACATACATGCATGCATACATGCATACATGCATACATACATGCATACATGCATGCATGCATACATACATACATACATACATACATACATACATACATACATACATACATACATACATACATACATACATACATACATACATACATACATACATACATACATACATACATGCATACATACATACATATGTTATGATCGGCCTGCCTGGCTTGGCGCCGCTTTGACGCATGAGACGTTGCGGCTGGGACTACCCTGATTTCTTCCGGGTCGGCGGTTCCAGAGATGCACCGGGAGCGGCGACAGCACGAGGGTCGTTCGTCTAATTGTCTCAGGTTGTCTGCGCCCCTCGTAGAACCCTTTGGGCACGCCTGACCGACTGACAGATTAGGAAGAGTTGTTGGCCGTCGAGGCGGCTTGGTTTGTCGTCAAGGTGCCCCGGCAAATTGGCCCAGCGTCGGGGAACCGTCTGCGGATGCATTTCCCACGTTCTCCGTGGCGCAATAAGGTGCGTATTTGGGCCGGTTGGTACATGTTCAACGATACGAGAAACAGCGCGACACACGGGACAGTGACGGCGGGAGCACTGCCGAAGAATGCCATCAGCTTTCACTGCCGCAGCCGTAAAAGCTGTTGGTGAACTTTAACGCTGAGGATATATAGCATTACATGGAAAGCAAGCACAGCGTCAAATAAACGAGGGAAAGGAAAACGAACACATGCACAAGGCTGCGCTTATTTCACTGTGTGCTTTTTTGTAATAGATTAACAACACCTCCAAGTCTCCACGCTAAAGTGGAAACCGAATTTGCGGAATAGTGCTGATGTAGTCGGGGGTCTGCCCATAAGACCGGAGCCAGCCAAAGTCCCGGGGAGATGTCGAAGAGAGGAGCCGGTGCGGTTAACAGGAGTGTTTATTTACATTATATATACAGGTTCAAGGTAGCGTGCTACTTCAATGTTTCTGGTAGCATGCCTCGAGCGTCTCTGCGCTCGTGTTTTAAAGTCCACGTCTTCCCAGGATCCCTTGCTGGGGAAACAATGGAATCCAGGATGGTCCAATCAAAATGTGCTCTTCACCTCCGCCCTCGATATGGGAGGGTGAAACACCGCCTTCTTCCCAACCCAGGGAAAGCGGGAGAGGCACGCCCAGTTCGTACCATGGCGAGGGAGAAAACACTGCACAAACACTGCACCAGGCGCGTGACACAGCGCAGCGCGAAGATGTTGGGTTCTACGTAGAAATCAATTCCGTAATCCGTTGCAATGAGGAGTCAACGGCGCCACGCAGACCACGACTTGTAGAAACAGCGGTATTAGGCACCCCGGAGAACGTGGGAAATGCATCCCCAGACTGTTCTCAGTCGCTTGGCTCATTGTCCGCGGCACTCCGACGAACAGAGACGTACCGAGATAACCACCCTTTTTAAGCCGTTTTGACTGTAAACAGCCTTTCATAGGTCGCCAGTCGGTCGGGCAAGTTCCAAGGGTTCTACGAGGAGAGGCGGCTGCGCCGCAAAATTCCAAGTACGGCTTGCTTTGTTGTCGCTTTTGGGTTCACCTCTGGGAGCGCTGTCCAGCAACCGTCTCACGTCTAAGCGGCGCCATGTCAGGGAGGTCGATCATAACAGCCCGTCCACCGCCCCTGGAGGTCTCGAAGGGGATGCAGCACCAAAGCACTCCGCAGAGACCGTAGGCTTCCTCCTTTGAATTCGTTGACGTAGGCGGAACCCCATCTTTGGACCTGGACAAAGGCTTGCAAGCGCCGGAAATGAACCAAGCAAAACCCGAGGAACAACAAACGGAGAGCACTCAACTGACCTCGAGAAATGCCAGGTT
Source organism: Rhipicephalus sanguineus (assembly GCF_013339695.2). Classification (NCBI taxonomy): domain Eukaryota; kingdom Metazoa; phylum Arthropoda; class Arachnida; order Ixodida; family Ixodidae; genus Rhipicephalus; species Rhipicephalus sanguineus. Next base: position 163,652,509 of record NC_051182.1, on the reverse strand, counting down.
ATATTCTCAGATAAAAATTCCCTCAAAATTTACCATCGTACCTTTTTTCGTGAAAATCATGAATCAGATGATAAAGCCAAGAAACACAGACCTACTATGTGCGAAGAAAATCAACTGCCTAACGTTTGGTATAATTTCTCAGAGAAAGTCACAGCCTTTAAAGCACTCAGCTGCTACGGACGACACGAAAACGAAAAGAAGGGATTTATGAAAAGAGTAATAGATGCAAGATATATAAAAGAAGGACACAGGGTTCAAGGGGCGTAAAACTGATTTGGCATTACACTGGAAAGCCACGGCTGAGCCCATCAGCGTTGCCATTATCGCGCCCTTTTTTGTACCTTACATCAAAGGCGTGTTCCTGCAGTGCAAGGCTCCAGCAAAGCAACCTGCCGTTCTTTGCAGACATGTTACGCAGCCAGGTCAATGGGCAATGGTCAGTTTCTATGAGGAACCGCGACCCTGCCAAATAGCACTGCAGTTTTTGCACAGCCCATACTAAACAGGCGCATTCTTTCTCCGATGTGCTGTACGCCCGCTCACGCTCCGTTAGCTTTCGGCTCACGAATAATACCGGATGCTCTTCATCATTATCGCTCTTCTGACTGAGCACTGCACCCATCCCCCGGTCACTTGCGTCACACTGCAGAATGAACGGGCGTTCGTAGACTGGAGCTCTTAAGAGCGGTTTGTCGATCAGCGCTTGTTTGAGCGTGACGAACGACTTTTCTTTTTCCTCATTCCACGCTACCCTCACCGGCTCATTCTTTCGCAGACTGTCGGTGAGAGGGCTAGCGACCTCGGAAAAGTTGCGGATGTAGTGCTGGTAGTAGCCAGTTAGCCCTAAAAATGAACGAACATCAGTCTTCGTTAGCGGCCTCGGATACTCTGAGATTGCGGCTACTTTTATCTCAGGGGGACGCCTGTATCCGCGACCCACAACGTGGCCCAAGTAACTGACCTCAGCTTTACCTAGTTGGCATTTCTCACCTTTAAGTGTTAAGCCGGCAGCGCGCAATCGTCCGAGAACATCCCTGAGGTGACCCAAGTGTTCTTCCCAGGTGCGAGAAAAGACAGCGATATCGTCTAAATAGGGAAGTGCATAAGCTTGCGTGCCTTTCAAGACGCGATCCATTAGTCGGGAGAAACAGAACGGTGCGTTCTTCAAGCCGAATGTAAGGACAAGGGGTCGAAACGTACCCATGGGTGAGGTAAACGCGGCATATCGACTAGCTCGCTCGGTCAACGGCACCTGCCAGTAGCCCCTAGTCAAGTCCAGTGTAGAAACATATTCCGCACTGCTAATTGTTTCCACTCGTTCCTCCAGATTAGGGATTGGGTAATTCTGATCGCGCGTAATGGCGTTTAGACGGCGATAGTCAATGCAAGGTCTTGGGTTTTTCCCTTGAGCCTCTACCAGTATGAGCGGCGACGCATACTCACTGTCTGTCGGAACAATCAATCCCAATTCTAACATGCGTTGTAGCTCGCTTTCTAAAATTTCTCTTTGTCTAGGGGAAACTCGGTACGGTCTGCATTGGACTGGCTCATTCGACGTCAGCTCAATATCATGCTCGATCAAGCTAGTCTTTCCCGGCCGGTCGGCGAAACATTCCTCAAATTCCCATAGAAGCTCTTTAAGCTGACTCTGCTGATCTGCGTTAAGATCAGAGTCCTGCGCCATCTTTTCTAAGACCTTGTCAAGAGGAACTGCAGATGGGGGACTCGGGTAGCAAAACTCAGTTTCCACTTCCTCGGGCACGTTTAGAACGAGCTGAACTATAGCTTCGCGCCTTCTATAAGGCTTCATCAAGTTCGTGTGATATATTCTCAACTCCTTGCGCCTGCCAGGTAGCCTAACCACATAGTTTGTGTCTGACAGCTTTGTTACAACTTCAGCTGGTCCTTCCCACAGAACGTCTAGTTTGTTCTTTCGTGAAGCTGTTAATAGAAGTACCTTGTCGCCCTCACGAAAGACCCGTTTTCTCGCATTTCTGTCATAGTACAACTTTGCTTTGCTCTGCGCGGCTTTCATGTTTGCCTCCACCAGTTCTTGACAGGATTGCAGACGCTGCAGTAGTTCCAGTACGTACTGGACCACTGTTGGGTTCTCTTCACGCCCTTCCCATGCCTCACGCACCATCTGAAGGGGTGAACGAAGCGACCTCCCGTAGACAAGTTCCGCAGGGCTGAACCCTGTGGTTTCATGAGGTACTGACCTCAAGGCAAACATAGTGGCTGGCAAACAGGCCTCCCAATCCTTCTTTTGTTCGTAGCACAGTGCTCGCAACACTCTTTTTAAGACGGCATGCCATGCTTCAACACTATTGCTCTGCGGATGCCTTACGGAACTGTGTATGATGTTAATGCCACATCTCTCTAGGAAAGTAGTCGTAAGAGCACTTGTAAAAACACTTCCCTGGTCACTTTGCAACTCGGCTGGGAAGCCTATTCGGGAAAACACTGAGAGCAAAGCCTCGACTACTTCGACTGAATTTACCTCTTTCAGCGGTATGGCCTCTGGAAACTTTGTGGCAGGACAGAGCATCGTTAATATATACTTGTAGCCTGAACTAGTTGTGGGAAGGGGTCCTACTACATCAACCACCAAGCGCCTGAATGGTTCGGTTATTACAGGCACCAGTTTCATAGGGGCTTTTCGAGTTTCGTGCGGCTTCCCAATCCTCTGACACGCTTCACATGTTTCAACATGATTCTTAACGTCCCGGAAGCACCCGGGCCAGTAAAATTCCCTTAGTAGCCTATCTTTAGTCTTCTTTACTCCCAAATGGCAGGCCCAGCCTTTGCCGTGGGACAAGTTGAGAATTTGGTCTCTATACTTCGAGGGAAGAACTAGCTGGTCATACTGAACCCCTTTCTTATCTTTGTACTGACGGTACAACACCCCTCTACGTCGTTGGAAGCTAACGTTTTTCTTCGCCACCCCCTTCTCGAGTAGTTCACTTAAGCTCCGAAGCGAGGAGTCACTTTCCTGTTCCGCAACTATTTAGTCTCTATCCACTTTTAAGAGATCTAAAAAGCCTTCCGAATGCGGCAATACCAAGGCACTTTCTTGTTGCTCTGCAATCATTGTTTCCCGAGACTCTAAGACTTCGTCACCCTCACACTGATCGCGACATTCAACTTGCGCATCACTTGAGCTTTCTTCTCCCTGAATCTCGTTGCGCTTCATCTCAGCGGCGATCTCCCGAGCTTTCGAACGCGTCAGAGCTAGTACTGTATGGTCACTGAAACAGAGGCCCTTGTTTCTCAAAAGCATATCAGACCGATTTGAAAAAAGGTAGGGATAATGCTTCGGTAGGTTCGGTGACACGGCGGCCTCCGTCACGAGCAGTCCGAAGGGTCCCTCAACCTCGACGCGTGCTATCGGCAGGCATACACTGTTTTCCTCGACTACTTGCCGGATCCACGCGCACTCGCCAGTGAAATTTTCAGGTTTTACATAGGAGGGATGTACAATGTCCATAGTTGCGGCAGAGTCGCGCAGTACCTGACACGGCTTTCCGTTGACTGTTAGCTCGTAAAGGTAGGGCTTTAATAGCTCTAAGCTATCATCGCTGCTGTCCGAGAAAGAGAAAACAGCTTTGGGCTTTCGGCAGCCTGTTGAGACGTGACCAGGCTCATTGCACCTGTAACAAACGATTGGCCTTTTAGTTTCAAACGCCCTCTCCTTCTTTTTGTCGTTTTTCAAGCCACTTGCGGCGGTTTCAGTCTCGGCAGCTGCCCCTTTCTGTGGCTCTCCCTTCACGGTTTCGGTGCCCCTATTTTGAAAGGGTTGCTTCCTGTCGTCTCTGCGAAATTGCGACAAAGGCTTACTGCGCGCTCTTTCGGACTCACGACGTGCAGTGAACTCATCCGCTAACTCTGCAGCCCGTTCCATGTCCCCATCGCCTATTCTGTCCTGTACTCACAGGCGCATTTCGGGGCTTAGTGAACTGTAGAACTGTTCCAGGCATATAACCTCAACTACCCTGTCGTGGTTTCCAAAAGCGTTCTCCCCCTTCAGCCACTGAACTAAGTCAGCATTGAGTTTGTAGCTGAATTCCTGAAACGACTCATTCGATCTCTTAGCTGCTTCCCGAAAACGGCGGCGGAAGGCGTCGGCGGAAAGACGGTATTTCTTCAACAAGGCGGTTTTTACTTTATCGTAGTCACCGGCATCCTCTTTCTTTAGCCTCGCAATTATTGCGGCCGCTTCGCAAGGGAGAACACTCAGAAGCCTCTGCGGCCAACTGTCACGTAGAAATTCATGGCTTTCACAGAGCCTTTCAAAATTTACTAGAAACAGGCCCATGTCGTCATTGACCTTATAAGGTTCCATGAGATCTTTCATTTTTTCGGCTGCAGGTCTCCCGTTATTCGAGTTATTGGTTGCCTGTGACTCTTGCAAAGCTAAACGCCTTGATTCATTTTTCCTGTCCTCCTCGGCCTCTTTTTGCCTTTTTTCCACAACTTCCCAACACTCCTCAATCTCATCATCCTCCGCACCACATTGCTGAATTGCCCTGATCAGCTGCGGCTTTCTCTCTCCTCTCTCCACCTCGATTCCCAGCTCTTCACACAGTAGCAAGAGGTCTGGTTTCTTTAGCTTCTTTACCAATTCCATGGTCTCCACGAGTTAGGACTTTCTTTCTTGTCGTAATGTTAGGTTGCGAATCAGCGAAGCCTACACATACGTTAAAGTTACTGCCGGTTTAGAATATGAAAGCTAAAATTTGGTGAATAGCTGTGACGTATGGTAGCGGTACAACGAACCCTATACGCACAGAAGATTACACACTGTTTTAGAAAACTTCAAAAGCTAAAACCTGGCAAAACTCAAAGAAAGTCAAGCACTCACCATATCGTTGAGGCCCGAGTCAAGCATGGGACATCCCGTCGCTGCCAACCAGTTGATGTAGTCGGGGGTCTGCCCATAAGACCGGAGCCAGCCAAAGTCCCGGGGAGATGTCGAAGAGAGGAGCCGGTGCGGTTAACAGGAGTGTTTATTTACATTATATATACAGGTTCAAGGTAGCGTGCTACTTCAATGTTTCTGGTAGCATGCCTCGAGCGTCTCTGCGCTCGTGTTTTAAAGTCCACGTCTTCCCAGGATCCCTTGCTGGGGAAACAATGGAATCCAGGATGGTCCAATCAAAATGTGCTCTTCACCTCCGCCCTCGATATGGGAGGGTGAAACACCGCCTTCTTCCCAACCCAGGGAAAGCGGGAGAGGCACGCCCAGTTCGTACCATGGCGAGGGAGAAAACACTGCACAAACACTGCACCAGGCGCGTGACACAGCGCAGCGCGAAGATGTTGGGTTCTACGTAGAAATCAATTCCGTAATCCGTTGCAATGAGGAGTCAACGGCGCCACGCAGACCACGACTTGTAGAAACAGCGGTATTAGGCACCCCGGAGAACGTGGGAAATGCATCCCCAGACTGTTCTCAGTCGCTTGGCTCATTGTCCGCGGCACTCCGACGAACAGAGACGTACCGAGATAACCACCCTTTTTAAGCCGTTTTGACTGTAAACAGCCTTTCATAGGTCGCCAGTCGGTCGGGCAAGTTCCAAGGGTTCTACGAGGAGAGGCGGCTGCGCCGCAAAATTCCAAGTACGGCTTGCTTTGTTGTCGCTTTTGGGTTCACCTCTGGGAGCGCTGTCCAGCAACCGTCTCACGTCTAAGCGGCGCCATGTCAGGGAGGTCGATCATAACAGTGCGTAGGAAAAGCATAAGGCGGTTTTGAGCCGTTTATTCGAATACGATATAGAAAACGGAACAATTGCTAAACAGATATTAATTTTGTTTCAATCAAGCTCAGGGCTCCGATGCATGCTTCGTTGGAGTTTGATATGGAACACACAGCCGCCTAAACACCCCTGCGGAAATTCTGCTTTGTAGCCTCACTACAAAACCTCGTACGCAGCAATAAACAGTGTCATTGCACAGGGTAGCGAACCAGAGACTTACTCTGGTTAACCTCCCTGTCTTTCCTCTTCCCTTCTCTCCCTCTCTCCGTACGCAGAAAAACGACAAAACTGCGGCGGTAGAGAAAGTGTACAAAAAGAAATCTGTACTGCCAGCGTAGTGTGGCTCCGAGATTTCAGTGTGCCACTCAAAACGACGAACTGAGCCTTACCTAAACGGGGCATTTTTGTTCTTTGAAGACAAACAAGCTGTTGCGACTGGAGGGCCGCCTCCCCGTCAACTGCACCTGTGGGCAAACTTCTTAAGCGAAGGCATCGGAGCGACAACTCAGTCGTGCGCTTCACGAAATCAATCTCTTTTGAGATGCATTTCGACGATGCCTTTCTGCTGCTTCATGGTGTTAATGAAGATGCCGTGAGAGCGGTAAGGGCAACCACGTCACTGTGATACGTAGCATTGAAGAAAACAAGTGAAAACCGTTCCTACATGACGTAAACACGCAACAATTATAAAGTCACAGCGTGTGGGAGCCTGACAACAACAGCTGCAAAGAAAAATTTTATAGTTCCTTTCCAGTTAGGTTTGAATTATTGTTGCAGTAGTTTTAGTGGTTTTGATTATAGGCGAATGTTTCATTTTATCTTTTTCAACGTTTCATTCTGAAGCTATTTATCATCGTACAAAATTATTCCTCAGAAAAAGAGGAAAGAGCGGGGTAAAATAGCATACGCTTTCACGTAGGCTGTGGAGCACACATATATTTGCACTCTCTCCTAAGGGGCAAAAAATGCAATCAATGCAGCATAATTAGAGAGTATTAGCATGACTGCACACGTAGCACTCGTTTAGAATACTGCGTTATTGAGGCCTTGAGTGGAAGAATGATTTCGAAGTAACATCTTGTGACGCTTGAACCGCTCAATCAGGGTTAGAGAGGATTTTTGTTAAATTGCTTTACTAAAAAAAAAAAACGCTCTCCAGAAGAAAAAGAGGACAGAAATGCGAAGGATGTCACTCTACTTGAACTTAACCATTGCGCTTACACATTTAATATTGCCATGCGTGCTTAGTTCCTTTATTTTAATATGGTAGGGATTCACCCACAAAAAACATGTTACCACTAGTCTACGCAGGCCGCGCCGCAATGTTTGGAGACATCGCGATTGTTTCCGACTGTTCTGTTAGGATTACGCTCAGGACACGAGTAAGCGAGTTTATTATGGAGCTAACGTGAGCGCCAGCGATAACGCTGCGAGGTTCGAGAAGGCTTGTAAAACAGCTGACGAATATCACAGACGAGCAGATTAGTGAACGCCCGAAGTTCGTGCTGGCTGCTATCATCGTACAGCGAGTATCGCTTGCACTTTGACTCTATCTTTTAGTGGGCACAAGTTAGCCCAATAAAGATTTTTCATCTTTACCAGCTTGTGTTCTGTGTTCTGCGTTCTTTATGGTGTGCACAGCAAGGTAGCACAGCCAACGCATTTGCTCTAGCTAACGTCGTCGGTAACTTGATGTTGCGTAATGGCAACATAGACATGACTGTCACTGTTTGACCACAATGGCTGGAGAGAGCATCTGCGGTGCAGAGACGCTCATCCTTCGCCGCGGTGGTCGAATGCTTTTTCTATGGAGGCGAAAAGGCTATAGGACCGTGTGCTTAGATTTAGGTGCACGTTAAACGACTCCAGGTGGTCGAAGTTTCCGGAGCCCTCCACTACGGCGTCCATCATAATCATATCCTGGTTTTGGGACGTAAAACTCCCAACCATTATTATTATTATGACGCTCGCTCTTCGCTGTGTCTTTACACGGTACTGTGGTCACTGGCCTATAGAACATGGTTGGTAGTTTGTGCACCGTCCCTGTGGTTACAGTTCTCTTTCTGACATCGTATGCAATGGACAGACTTAACGTTAAAGAAAGATATTGCTCCGGCCACCGTGCACTTTAAGAACTAAACGCCTCACATACAAATAATCCGCGCTTCACAAAATGTCCCAGAACGGCTCAGTTTTACTACGCTAGTTCGAAATGCCTCGCTTTATTGAGGAAATATGTAACTAGCCAAATACAAGCGAGCACAGGAAGCGGACAAGAAAACGCGAAAACTGTCTTCACCATTTTCTGTGTTCGTTTGTTTTTGGCTGGCTATGTTTCCTTAATGCAATTGACCAACTAGTCCAGGAAACATGTTACACTAGTATGACTCGTTTCAAGTAATTCTTTTGTTGGTTCCCGGAAATCATCTCCCATCACCGGTGCGTTGATGCGATTTGCTTTGTGGTGGATATTTCTTATGCCTACTGATACTTACATCTGTTTAGGCACAGGCAGTGGTGCACTGTAAGCAAAAGTTAGCCGAGAGTGGGGTTTTTGCGGCTCATTACCTCTGAAAACTCCCTCGCTTCTAAAATTACTACCTCACGTTGGAGTAAAAATGGCACATGACATAGTTTTACCACCACCTCTGAGGAACGTAGTAAAAGGATGTCATAATCCAATTTTACTACATGGGGTGTATTCTGTCACGTGATTTTTAACCCCCGTTTTAGAGTTTATTACCATGTGACCTCAAGGTCCTCCCGCTCGCCCCGCTTCGGCGGCTTTTGTCCGACGATGAGTGCCCCTTCGAGTTTTTTTTTTTTTTTTTCAAAGCTGGGCATTGTCGCGCCTCAGGCACTTCGGCTGCAGAAGCACAACGAGCGAGAAAAGCAGCCTGTGAACGAAAGGACTTGCTCGAAGAAAAAAGCCTGCTGGAAAGCCGTACTGCAGATATCGGCCCTGGAGACAGGCGAGTTGTTGTTGTTGAGTGGTTCTTCGGAAAAGACGCTTTCTGCCTCCCAGATGGGGGCACGGCTCAGCGCCTGTGGGACGAGTGTAAGAAGCTTGCGCTATATATGTCTCGTGGCGGTGATGGCAAGCGGCTGCGCACTGCGGGCTGGATCTGGGCTGCTTCTTCTATCATCGAGTGGCCGTGCGCTTACGAGCGCAAGGCTCCGAGCCTGGACGTCGTGGATACCTCGCTTCCGTGCCGAATCGCGAAGAGCTACGAAGAACACTCCCAGCGCCAACAAAATCAGGCTGGTGTGATCGTCCGTGGTTGCTTCCTGGAGAGTGACCGGCTACAACTATAAGAAAAAGGCTTCACTACGTCGTCGGCACCGAGCCGGCCAGCGGCCGGTGTGAGTCTCGCCGGAGCAGGTGAAACAAGCGTCGCATAGATTGTGTACAGTCCTGTGTACAACTGTGTATAGTCCAAACTGTGTATTTCACTCCATGCGGCCGCCGCTGTGAAACATCTAGCGCGCAGGCGAGCCCCGATCGAGACAGACGGAACCAACGTGCGGCCGACGGTGCACTGCGAGTAGGAGCACGGTGAAAACCGGGCCTGCGAGCGGTCTCGTTCGTTGTAAGTGCATCGCTCCGTAAGACTCCTCGAATAGCGGACACCTATTTTTAATTTGTCTCTAAAATAACGACGACGAAAATTGCAGAGGAGATCGCCAGCTGTCGTTTATCGCATAGCCGTGCTCCTCGAAAAGGCCTAGCGAGGCCGTCGTTAGAACCTGGTACAGGCACGGCGCCGCTCTACTTCGCCGGCGTTCCTGGATATGTGCTGCTACTGTGTTTGTGTAGCGCTGCGCAATGAAAAAATTGTTGAGTGGCCGTGGTTTGTGTGTGCTTAGGTATATTTTGCGAGTTTGTGCATCAGCACTGCTAACGGGAATGCGGCCAACACGGAGTGCCAGCGAATAATTGGATAATCAAAAAGGTGAGATAAGGCGGGTTTATACTAAAAAGGTCGGTGTGTCTCATGGCGACTTGCCACCAAACTTAAAAGCTTACGCGTGCGCTGTGAATCTTTATTGTTCAAGCAAGCAAAACATAAGTCTCCTACCTGCACTACATGGCGGGTCAAGATGCGGTGCCTATATATACCGGCTGGCCGGAGTACGTTTGTACAGCGGAGCAGTCGGTTGAAGTGGTGTTTTATTCTGCATTGGTTGTGTGTGTGTGCGCGTGTGTGTGTATGTATATGTGTTTGTGTATGTGTTTATCTCTGTATATGTCATGGATACTGTGTTTTCTACGTTGATTAAATTCGAATTTCGATGGATCATGGTGCAATCGCGCTCGTTTTTTTTTTAACCATCAGAAATAGCCGCGAAAACTGAGTTAGGGGAGTAAATAAATACTACTACATCAGCCACAAGAAACTGTCCACCGAGAAATAACTCTCAGAAATCACCGGGAAAACATTGTAAAGGCAGTAAAAAATTGCTCTTACTATACTCGCTGAAAACCTCAGCGGGGGTAAAAAATTACTACCGTACGTTCAAAAACTCGGTTATCGTGAGAGTAAATTTTTACCGCGACTGGTACGTGTAAAAAAAAAACCCAGAAAAGGTTGTGCGCTAGAGGACAAGCAGTTTACTCCCGTTTCTGGTTATTTTTGTTTAGTGTGGTTGCCACAAGCGGGGTTGTCCTAACAGGCCTGGTGGTGGCAGGTCGGGCAGGCCTGCTGCGCCTCAGCGACTTTTTTCAAGCAGTATGTCTCACGTATTGCTTATCCTGGTCTCTCTCAAAAAACGTAAAAAAATACCAGACACCTGCTTGCGAATCATTCACGCACCTTCCGGAAACACAATCTCTTCACAGAGAATGCGTACCTACAGAATCTGGGGTGCTATGCAGGAGGGCCCAAGCTTCTCGGGCAGACGAGTTTGCTCCGAGCTCGCATTACGGCGGTCATGACAGGAAGGCAGTGCGGAGTACGCGATAGCAGCGTTCATAATAACGGCTACAAGAACGAGCGTGGCGTCACAATTGCATGTGCGGCATTTGCGGCGGTTTTCAAAGGAACACCGCGTGCGAACGCGTCAGCGCCGCCACTCAGTCAACATTTTGACAGTGCAGCGACGTCAGCGTTATTGTCAGCGTGATTGCCAACTGATCATCGCGCCTCTCACGGGCGTGTTCGTGGGCGCTTGTCCTCTTTCGGAAAATTCTTTCATTCCGCCTGCATCATGGGAATTTCCACTCTCGAAGGCACACGCAGCACTCTGGTACAGCTCGTTTCGCTTCTCTGGAATATTACAGATAAGTGAATGGACAGGTTACTGCTATACTTACATTACACGTCTTAAGATATTTCTGTAGTAGCGAATCGGTAGAAACAATGTCTCCACAAACAAGTAAATAGTAACATTTCTCGCCGCCATTTCCACCAGGGGCGCTTGCTTCGTAGCTGTGAGTGGTACGTCGTGAGAGCGGTGAAAATGAATGCGAGACATCGTAGCCACGTGATGATATAGCCTTGTTCTTCGTGCGTGTGTGCATAGTCTGTGCGATTAAGCTCATAGATGAATCGTGTCGCTCGCTGGCGTTGCGGCGTGAGCACTGCTCCTCGGCAAGAGGAAACGCGGTGGGCGGACCCGCTTTTCGCCGCGGGCGTTTGTCAATCAATGTGATTGACGTGCGAACTCGGGCACAAACTCGTTGATTCTGAAAAGGCCCCAATTCAACTAGGTACTGTCATAGCGCCGGTGTGCCTGTCAAGTGTTTCATGCGGTAGACGCTACGCAGCAGCTTCTTTGCATATAAAATAATTTAGTCAGCTTGCACTACTTGTGCAAGGCTGGGGCCCTCGGAGGAGCTTGTCGTCACCTAGCTTCTTCCAGCTTCTTACGTGGCTCGTCTACTCAGTATGCTTGGCCTGCTTCGGAGTAACGACCGTGTCAGTTTGGTCTCAATATTGGTGCTATTGATTAGGAAGGTCTTAACTAGCATGATATTGAATAGCCCTTTCCTAATTGTTAATGTTTTAATTACCACGACAATAATTACCCATTAATTACCAGGTTTAATTCGTAAAGTCCTGAATAGCACAGAAGTGATTAGCATAATAATAATTACCACGATCATAATTAACACGACCTCGGTGAGTAAGGTCTTGATTGTCTTGGTTTTAATTACACGCTTCTAACTACGCCGTGTGAATTAGCATTGCTAATGTTTTGATTACCGCGCCATTAATTACACAGGTTCAATTCGCAAGGTCCTGAATAGTGAAGAGGTAATTAGCATATTCCTAATGAACAGGATCCTAATTAGCACGCTGCTTAGCGTACGCGTTAATTAACATTTATTGTTAATGTCTTAATTACCACGGTATTTACTCAGGTTTATTTCGCAAGGACCTGAATAGTACAGAGATAATTAGCTTGTACAGCGACAAGCTAAGCAATATGACATTCACTAACTGAGAGATGAGACAGATGATCGAACCAAACTAGCCTCATTCTAAAATCCAACCTAGCTTTAAGATATATTAACAAAGCTCTTAGGCGTCTACTGCAAGAGCTACATTTCTGTCACCTCTGACATAGGCTCCTGTTTCTGTTCAGGAAGCGATGGTATGTCACATTTGCTCCATAGATAAATCAGCGCACTCCCCCGCATTGGGACCCAATGGATATTTCCACTATACAGAGTGAAGAAGATGAAAAAGAAGAATACCGGGCTTTGGCGTTTTAACGTAGTAAATGCCGCGGAACGTGTGAGCCCAAGACTGCGCTGAGCAGTCGATCTCAGAGACGTGCCACGCCTTAGAAACTGTTGCCGTTCTTTCCATGCGGAAAAGGCGATCCAGTAACGGATCTCTACGAGGCTCGTATAGCTTATGTTTACAGTTACGCTGACAGCTTGCGTCCTCACTTTCTCGGGCCCAGCCTTTGCTCCAAGTAGGTCGATAAAAGGAGAGGTCAGGCAGTGCGGGAACGAAAACCCGGAGATTGTATCGCAGCTCGTTAGGCGCCCATTTCCCCAGAGCGTCGCCGCTGACAGCTAAGCCCGCGGTGTTTGCTTTCAGCGTAATCGCTCCTAGTGGCTGCCTCTTTTGCGGGGACTTCTCGGCCGGTTACTTTGTTTTGTACTGGGTGCTCGGAGAGTAGACATTAAATACTGCCTATAGTTAGGCAGATGGAACCCTGCTTTGGAACAACTGAAGTTTCGCTGATGTAAAAGTTTTTTTTTATGCTACTGCTGATAAGTTTCTGCAGTAATTTTACCTACCGTACCTTCAGCTGTACGCGACTGAGGAGTACGGTACGTTAGCAAGAATTCTGTTTCATGCGAGTTTCATTGTGCGATGTCGCTTACGTATGACGGCGCTGTCGCCCCATTGACAGTACACTGCAAGACGACGATGTTCACTTTTGAGAGGAATCTCCACCTGAAACAATAATGATGAAATATCTTGAGCACCGTTATATTCTGTAATAATGAGCACTGTTAGTGGTCACGAACAGCATTCGCATACCGGTCGCGCTCAACATCTGTTCATTGGCAGTAAAATAGTGAACGCCGATGTCTAAGCAGCTGTACACAGTATAGATGACGATAGTTCATTTGGAGCAAGATAAATCCACAGGGCTTTGAATTCTTCTGGTCTAGCGAAGGATAAGCGTTGGAATTTCACGTGAATGATGGGAAATACACTGTGGTAGCAATATTAAACCACATGAAGTTAGCTCCTACTTTCTTTTTTTTGCCAAAGACAACTCGAAGGCGAAAGCCATTCGATGTGACTATTTTATCGCACACCTTATATAGCTGGCCAACGTTCACTAGTTTACGTTCACTAATTAATGCTCGCAGCTCAAATCAAGCCTCACTTAATTTGCTTTATCATCGTCGAATAATTTTCAGTAATTAACTGAATACTAACTGTGCTTTCTCATATATATGCAGCCATACTCACGGTTCCCTTTGTATGACATTCGCTTCCCTAGACGTCACGTGATCCTTTTTACTTCACTACTCGCACGCCGGCTTTTCGTTCAAGGCGACGTTCACGTGCGACATAAAAAGCTTCCACTTTAATATTGCAGCGCAAATGTTCGGAAAAAGTGAGACATATAACTTAACAAAGTAGCTGACTGGGCTAGTTCGTTGTGCATACTTGAAATAAACAGCGCAAAAAACGGGCGGCCACAGAAAGGAAACACACAAGACAAGCGCTGACGTCCAACTGAATTTTTATTGGCAAGAAAGATCTTATAAGTTCTTGCGGGAAAGTTAAAACCAATAAAAATTCATTTGGAAGTCAGCGCTTGTCCTGTGTGTTTCCTTTCTGTGGCCGCCCGTTTTTTGCGCTGTTTATTTCAAGTGAGGCATATACTTTGTCGCATGCGTGAGGTCAGCGCGCACTTTCCCTGCAAACTTAAGAAATCGGTCACTATTATTTCGGGGATCGAAGTCGAGAGTGACAAACACGATACGGAAAAGAAAGGTGAATCAAGTTCAGCCCCGTACCCAGAAATGTGGAAGGGGATATCTGGGGCTGCAGAATATGAGAGCTGGTGAATATAAAAATTAAAATAGAGAGTACCAAAAGAGTACGCATACGGGCAGCTGCTACTCGAACAGCCTCAACCCTTCAGAGGGAAGGGCAGAGAAAGAACAGCAGCGAGAAGCAGAGAGATGAATGCGGGGGTTCGTAATGCACGCGGAAGGCCAACGGCGGCGTTTCCCCGGAGGCTCTTTCCCATCCCTCGGGATCTTTGCAGCCAACAACAAACGAATAAACACACATGCATTTCGATGTGCACCAACAAACAAGGCAACGTTCTTGACAGGCGTCCAATCACTGCAATGGACACCGCTCGTTCCCCGGGGATGGCGGGTCGCTACAGCGAGCGCTTAGTTTTCCCGGTTATAGAGTTTGCGCCGGCCGCTCCTAAGTGAGCGGCAGCACTTTAAGCCGCTTCATGAAGTTCTGAACTTCGATGAAACGCGATAACGGCCTCGTCACTTAATATGTATGGTGTCGCGAGGCGCTGAAAGCAGACAACGGCGTGCGTAGAGAGCGAGTCTGAGAACTTTCTAATGGGAGAGTATAAGGTTTAATGAAGAGAAAGGGGGAGAGAACTTCCAGAAGCTGGTGTCTCTAGCCTGACACTCCTCAGCCGGGTGAATGGTTAGACAAGTGAGTACGGTATAGGACGGGTGCGCTGCTGCACACACGTTGTCTGGTGAGCACCACGCGCAGAAGTGCGAGCTCACATAGCAGACACTATAAAGACGAGCATCCAAGCACCCCTCACTTGGAAAGTTCAACACAGAGTATAAAGTCCACTTTATGTGAGACAAGCAGAGAGGTGGGCCGGAGGAGTTGTGTCTTTGACTTGCCATTCGGCATATGGGAGATTAGTGCACAGTGAAGTATTTAACGTGCACTGTGCACGTAAAGTGCACGTAAAAATGTTCGAGTACAAAAGAGAAGTGCAAGATATATTTACGGTATACTTGCAATCATTTCTTACAAGATGTCGGGTAGGCTGGGAACTGTTCTAAAAATCGTGTCAGTAAACATATGATAGAATCGACCTCACCGCATCCAATAGTTTGAAGTTCATTAGTTCCCATGATGAAACAGAGAAAAAGATATCTGAACGAAAAAAAGCCACAAAGCTCGGCTTGAAAGTGTCCGACGCCCGGCGACTGATACGGCTAATGGTCACTTAATGCAAGCGTATTAGCCCCATGTTAGAAAAAAGAAAAGCGAGATCGAGTAATTCGTGTGCAAATTACACTGATGAGGTGTAAATGGAAAGGGTCTATATGGAGACAGAGATAACAGGTATACAGCTTATACGGATAAGCAAGACATATATGTACTTTGACACCGCCTTACAGATTTGTAGTGGCATAACAAAAATTGGGGGACACTTAAGCTTCGCCTTTAAGAGTTGAACGCGATAGCGAAATCCGGCCCCTAGTGCGCACTTCAACCACTAAGTGCATACTTATTAATGTGTATTGTTACAAAGACACACGCACGCACGCGCGCGAATTTTACAGGCTTTCGATCTAAAGCAAGAGTCGCATGGCCTCCAAGATATACGCCGCGCGCCGGCCCTCTCGGATGCCATGAAACGTCGAGACATATTTCTCACAATGCCTCACAGATGGCAGCACATTATCTAGCGTTTGCTGCGTTGGCTTGATATGTTTTCCTCTAGATGGACATAGTTGTCCATTTTTAGAGCTGTTTGAAAGTTCGTGTGTGTATTTAGCGGCGATGGCTGCACTATCCCGGCGTTTTTCGACGTAGTTTCATGGCCTCGCGAATGCGCCTACCGTATGGGCTCGTTTTCGTCGTGACACCTGCCGAACAAAATGCGTCGACTCTCCTTTCACTACATGACATTTATGTAGTGTTTTTGTCCGAAGCAGCTGCAAGCAACATCGTGGCTTTGTGGTAAGACACCTGCTTGCCACGCGAACGGCCCGGGTTCGATCCTCATTGGGACCGAAGATTTTGTCCTTTATTTTATTTGCTACTTTCTCGATTTTTCGCTCACGGATGATTTTTCGCTCACAACCAACGGTGCCGACGCCGACAGCGGAATTTCTGCGACACGAGCTCTCTAACGCTACCGCGTTAAAACAGAAAACTCAACTACCAGCCACAGATAAGGAAAATAGGATGCGAAATCGTACTGTTAGCGAAAGCTGCTCTACGCAATGAAACAATAAAGTTGTGTGATTTTGCGCAATGAGTAAACTGTATGTTTCATGAGAAATGACTGTAGATTCTGTGGCAGTGCTGTAAACTGTAATTGTGCACAGAAACTTTCTGCTTGCAACCTAGAAAGAAAATATGGCGTTCATAGACTTTGCAATAGTTCGATCTGCGCACGCGCCGCACAACGGTGAGTATTACAAAACTTTGTATGCTTGGGGATGAAACAACATTCAAACACAAGACGATTTTTGTTTCGCTTGAATTTCGGTACTTTTAATTGATTCTGAACACGTTGTCGATGACCAGAAATGAGGTTTCACGATGACCCCTTGCTGGTTCATTCCATGCTGCCAAACTGCCAGCTGTTTGAATGCGCTGTGTGCTAGCCTGTCAGGATAGGGAGTTTTATATTTTTCTTGCTTGGTTGCACAAAGGACTTTTGCGGTTGCAAAGACCGAAATCCTGCTTGCGTTCTTTTGTGAGCCGGCTTGGTTTCCTTTCTACTTTCAGCCGTTTTCGCATGCTAAGTATCACGTTCAGCTAGCACAGAATATCTAAAACCTCTCGGGGCTCGGGTGGCGCCAGCGAGCCATGGCTGGACTGAGGAGGCCACCCCCCATAGGGACAAGGTGCCCTGCACAAAGAGCCTGGTCACGAATAAAGTTCATTTCTCCCTAACGCTGGCTATTGCTCGTGGCTGTCTGCAGTAACTAACCGAATTAGGGGTTGTTGCTGCACTGGAGGTGAATTCCTGTCAGGATAATGGAACGCGATATTCCTGCAAAGAAACAGGAGGCTTTCGAGCGGAACACAAGCTCTGCCAGAATGCTCCCCTGAGATGAGCGGAAAGAGATGAGATGGCACATTGGGGGAAAGCTGACAATGTGTTCGGTAGTCAGGGCCGTGAACTGTGATTCACCCACACAGCTTTCGTTAATGAAGAACAGAATGAAAATTAATCAGCGGCTGTCACAAGTGTAATTTACAGAAAGCAAACAAAGCGTGTTGATGCGTGCGCCTAAAGACGGCAATGAAGAAGCGTGCACACTAATGAGGGCTAAATACGAGGGTACAATTGGCGGGTACTACCGCAACACGCTGCGGGAAGCGTTTGCATTGTCTCTTTTACTATGTGCGTGTCTGTTCGTTCTAACTGTTTCTGGGTGGATCTCTAACAACTAGCTCGACTTTCTGTCGTTATTATCTTGTTCCTTTAGCCTTCAAAATTTTTGTCGTTTGAACATTATGAGCGCATGAAACTTTTTCTGATCTATATTTATTATGACAATAACTACAGACAGCCCAAGCGAAATTTAGCTGTCGGGTTCGGCGTCTTCCAAACGACATCGCCAGGATGGCGCGTTTAAACTTATGTCCGAATGCGACAGTATCGCGCCTTGCACTTCCTTCTAGACTCTATACTGACACCAACCACAGTTTAAGATGGTCCATAGCCACCGTTTAACATAGTTTTGCTTCTCTCATGTCGGTTCCTCTTTTCCATCGCATCGCGAAGGCCGTAACACAGTGGTTAGCGTCATCAGTGAACGGTTGAGGTAGCCGGAGGAGTTCTAAATGTACCACGACTCGAGAAGCCTACTTTCCGGGTCTGTATTTGGGCACACGACGAAGGCGTCGTCGAAATCTACTACGCTTCTCCGAGTACTCGGCAAGGGCGCTGCGCTGCGCTTCCAGTCTCCGCGCGTCGTTCTTGTGATGCAGGATTATGTGCTAAACGATCTTGCCTTCCCCAATGCAGCTGGTGGGTCACTCCGAGCATGACACTTTGGAAACGAACCCCTGTCCTTCTTTTCAGGCGGTCGGTCATCGGAAAACCAACTTTTACGATGCGATTGGGAGGAGGAACCAAAATGAGAGGATCAGAAATGACGCCGCTTCCTCGACCGATTAGGCCGACCTCTGAGAACGGACCAAAGCGGTTTCGTAACGTCGGGACCACCTTAGACAGCGCCAGTTCAGCATGTAGGATTCTTTTACCCAGCAGGGCTGATCCCTGTTGAAGACGTTTTCACTCGTCAAGCGCGAGGAGAAGCCGAGAAGGATGACAGCTACAAACACCCATGAACTTTACAAAGGGTGGCGCCTTTCGGAAGTGCTCTCGGTTGAATGATTGCAAAAGGATGCGACGGCGGGTAAGCACGCGTTAACCTGGTCAATAGCGAGCTAGAAAGGATACGTGAGCGCGCATCTCCTGCTCAAGCTTTGCCCTGGCCGTGCAAGGCGCAGCTGATATCGTGCGCCGCCGGGACCTTTTAATTTGCGGGTAATCCGCGGCATATGCAAACGCTGGCCGAAGCGGTATGTGCGCTGTATTCCCACGCAGCTGGCGCTAACGCTATCCTTGAGTTCAAATTGGATCTCAAGTTCTAGAGGCACGTTGCACCGAGAGGCCGCACGAAGCATTCGCTGCCGGCGCTCTTCAACGAGCCAGCGTTGTAAAGCGAATGCATACGGTCGAGTGTTAGCTTTCCCGCGCGCGCGAGTGACGTCGACCTCGTTAGTTTAATTAGAAAGCGAATAGTAAGTGCAATTGACAGGTATGACGAAACTCCGAATTTTACCTCAGAAGGGTGTCTTGCCGGACGGGTTGGTACGATAACATCATTAAACGCAGCGTAAGAAACACGGACACAGAAAAGGAGCGCCGTGTAGTGTGCTCCTTTTCCGTGTCCGTGTTTTTTTTTCCTGCGTTTAATGATGACTTTCATCCATGTACTTGTGCTATCGCCGCGGTAAAACTGCGAATTTTCTAATGATGTAATAACTGCGCTTCGTGATAATCTTATTATGTGAGAAAAATCATAATAAATACCTTATTGGTGCCTGCCCCTTTTGAACTGCCACGAGATGGACGTTCAACCAACAGTATGTTGTGTGAATTCTGGCTGATGAAGCTATTCGTACACAAAGTAAACTCGAGGGCTGCATTGTAAAGGCGCGTACTGCGGCACGTAGTACGTAGAGTAGAGAGAACATGTCTGCTGCCGTACATTTCACGTCATCATTTATCAAGGTGAAAGTCTCGTGCGAACGCGGCCTTGAACGAAAAGCCGTCGCGAGAGAAGCGGAGCAAAAATAATAATAAAAAAATCACGAGTCGTCTAGGGGAGCGAAAGCCATACAAAAGTGAGTGAAATCATGACTGTCCATATGTATGATGATAATCAAAGCAAATTGAGCCAGTACTGAGTTAATCAGGGGTTAGTGATAGTCAATAATTGAAACGTGGTTATATGGTCTTAAGGAAGGCAAATTATGTCCACGGTAATCCGCGTAATGTTATTAATTGATTGAGAATGATAAATTGTTTTAACACGAAAGTGTTTTATGCCGGCGTCCAACTTTAATGACGCATTTCCATCAGGGAAGTACGCCAGCAAAATGAACGCCATCAGATGGCAAAGAAAAAAAAACAAGGTCCGTTGACATGAGTCGAATCCACGACCACTCGGCCCGCGACGATGGCTGGCGGGCGTTTAGCCCACTGAGCTACTAGAACTCGTTGTTGGGCTAGTAGGTGCATTGCATCAGGGAATTATACCAGCCGAAAACAGACGAACACAGGAAACGGTGAAGGAGACAGGAAAGCGGCTAACCTGCCGCTTCCTGTCTCCTTCACCGTTTCCTGTGTTCGTCTGTTTGCAGCTGGTATAATTCCTTGATCCACTGAGCTACCTCCAAACATGGATGGATGGATGGATGGATGGATGGATGGATGGATGCGTTATATCGTACTATAAACAATGAACTACTTCTGGGACTACACGTTTCACTTTCGTGTTATACCGATTCCTATGGGATCAGCCATCATTTTTGAATAAGAACTTAATCACCGTTCAGTTTACCATTGTTGGTTAGTTATTAGAAGATGATCAATGCTCTATTTTTCAATATCTCGCCGGAACTTCAGTTTTTGAATGTTGGAGTGACGTCACAGTCTTTTAGTATTTTGTCCACATTAGATCACTAAAATTTCATGGCACTTGCTATGTTAACTCTCTCGCTCTCTTATATCACAATGTTTCCATTTGTAACAATTGAAAATCGAATAGGGCCTGGAAAGCGCCGTCGAAATTTATGACGTCCCTGCTTGTTGGTCCGGGAACCTGAAGGCGGCGTCGCCACTTGTTATTCCACTGTGCGAGCTTCTCGCTTTCCTAGTGTCTTCTCGAGGTAATATTTCTGTTTTGCATATTGCGAACGTGTAATTGACTAATATGAGAAAGCGTTTGTTTATTTCTCCTTGGTGTTCGTTTAATTCAAGTACAATTGGTCATCTTTAAATATATGTAAAAGTATGTGAGAAGGAGGAGAGAAAGCAAGGATGACACGAATGAAAGTGTTGTGCTGGCAACTCTGCGCTGGGGCAACAAGGAGATGACAGAGGAAGGAAAGACGCGGTGAACTAATGCGCGGACGGAAGCCACGAAGTTGAGGATATACACACAGGCCAGTCATTTACAAGCAACGTTCAAGCGACGGGGAGTGTTTTGGAGTAGCACGTAAAAGGACAGCGGCGTCCAAATGTGTTAAATTTGAACGATGAAACAGCGCAGGGCAAGACGCAGACGAAAGGACACCAACACGGCGCTTCGTCTTGTCCTGCGCTGTTTCATCGTTCAGATTCAGTATGTACCAACCAGCCCGACTCAAGACGCTCACACAGTCAATGTGCTGGGCGATTGAAATCGAACACGGTGGGACAATCGACTTTATGCGTTCTTCTGTTCGCTGCCACAGTCATCTCCCACAGCACTGTCGGTTATTGCAGTATTGAGACGGAAACTGCCACCCACGAAACAATATATACAGGAAGGATCGCTCACGTCGGTAATGCCCGGTTAGAGGCCGGAGCTGCACAGAAGTGTGCGGTGCATAAGCAAGAATATAGTGAGTGCAAACAGTGCAAGCAAGGCACACTCAGAAGCCTTGTCGCTATCGTGTGGCTGGTATCCACTCCGCCATCTTAGTTAGCCCTATGTGCTGTGATTATCGCTGCCACTCGACGACCCGAATAAACCCCTTAAACTTGCAATGTCCACTGTGTCCTGTCTGCTGCGCTGAATATAATGCCGCAAAAACAGATTAAAGCGAGTAAACCTTCATAGAAAACCAGTGGTTCGGTTTTCATTAGATCATAATTAAGTTCCACTGACAGTTACGCATTTCATCAAAGTATTGCCTAATAAAACCATTTTTATACTAATTTCGTTGTACCTGAAGTACATTTTTCTTTCACGTGAACTCGCTAGGAACAGAGAAAAAAAAAGAGAGCATTTTGTTCTTCAGACAGAGCTGTTTGTGGACATTGCAGGGTAAATTTAGTGCCGCACCAGTGGGAATTGTGGTATCGTCTAGATAAACAATATTTATGCGGAGCTGGTGTATATATAGTTGACCGTGGTCGGTTCCCTTCTGGGAATCAAGTGCTCATCGCCTCTCAGGACGGGTGTTTTGTTGGAATGATACCGCTGGGTCGGCTCCGCCTTGTGGTCGTTAGGCTTTGCCGTTTCTTGGTAGCGAGAGTATGATCACCAACACCGATACTCCTCCGCCGCCACATGGTGGAGCCTGTTCTTGCTTGTGAATAAAACGATAGCGCACTCTCTGCTCTCAACCTATCAGCTCGAGTATTTCTTGCCTCCGCTAGGCCGTGCTCGCGACAATGGCATTTCCAATCAGGTGAGGTATGCGCGCTTATTAGAAATGGAAGGTGGAGATATTGCCTGATCTCACGGTGACCGCTGTGTGCGAGAGCGACATTACTCAAACCGAATCGATCGGTACTATTTCATCATGCCCCTGCTCCTTGGCGCTCGAAGCCACACTCCCCGTTCTCCGAGAAATACTTTATGTTGATGCAATAGCAATGCATTAGTATTCAGAGACGGTATGCCTTCCTTTGTAATGGTCATAGAATGAGGGCGAAATTTCCTTCTTGGTCTCCTCCACTTCTTGCTGGGTAAGGGCGCTTGCTCGGCGCCTTTAACAGCGATAGCCCATAACTTGTTTTTTAGCCTTCATTTGTATCAGCGACCCTAAGGCGCCTGTATAGCGTGTCGCTATTGCACTGCTTTAACTAGTAAAGCCAGCTGTGGCGAGACTAACCTCTGAAGTTTCATTTAAAGCCGCCACGTGATGATAAGCTCGTTCTTCGTCCTAACGTGGTTAGCAGGTACTCATGACATCACTAACCGAGCCTTTGCCTAAATAATTGAGAGGAACAAAGGCTGACAACAGTGCGTGAAAGTTGCAAAGCCCTCGCCGGCCTCGGAAGCGAGAAACTTGAAGCGCGTAAGTTTCGTGAATAATACTGTATAGCCAGACCCATTAGGCTTTTCGTTCATGCATGTGACTTCTTGAATATTACCTAGTTACTCCAGTAATTTTTAATTTAATCTGCCATTTTACTATCCCTCCTTATCATCTAAATTTCTCACCCGTGAACAGATTAGCGCTTCTGTAATATTGGGATTGTACGTTTATTTACTCAAGCAGATATGCATGACTTCGGAGCACTACGTATACGTGCCCCAATTAGAAATGTGCTTCCCTTTCTCGATTTGAAAGTAGAAAAATTTAGAAGAAACCAAGTGTCACCTAAGTTAACGATAGATTGCTTTTGTTGGACGACGGCGTGATGAACAATGACGGCTGCAACAAGGGCAGCTACAGAGGAACTTATATTTTCCTGCAACCCTGATCGAATATTTTTCTCCCGGGAGATCTTTAGATGCATCATCTCTCGATCTCTGGCTGCTAACAACGACCAAAAAATGCCTCGACTCAGGCAGGGCTGCTAGGCGTGGAGCAGATTCAATACAAAGCAGATTCGAGCCGACAGCTTATGCAGCGCTCCACTAATTACAGAACTCATTATCCAAACTCGTTTCGTTCTGGCGCGGAACTGAAAAAGAACACGCCTTTCGACGTTTCTTCTGAGCAACATATATTTTCGTACCCTCCTTACTTGCTATATTGAAGATGCGAAATCTTTAATTAAAGACAGCAGCTTTGCACTTGACTCCGAATGCAAGAATAACCTACAAAGCATGTTTCCATGACGACCACGGTATTCCTTTAAAAGGCTGCGAGGAGAGCCGGCCAAAATATCGAAGCTTGATTGCAAAGTTTTTGTAATTAGAACTGGAAGCGATTAGAAAATCTTCCGTTACTGCGCATTTTCTGAATCCTAAAGAAAAATTCGGGTTAAATGAGAGAAAACGGACCATACCGGGTGGAGTAACTGAAGAAGGTCAAGATTAGCTAAACTATCGTGTTTTACCCGACAAACCTACGATAAGATTGTGAGGCATGCCACGCTGGGGAATCACTTGAGGGTTTTTAACGTACACGTAAAAACGGCTGCTTTAGGGGCGAAGCATAGGACCTCGACTTGTCGGCGGTGCATCGTCGTCTGCTGTCGCCGCGTGCATCGTCGTGACCCATTTGCTTGCCTGCATCGTTGTGTCCTGTTCATTTGCTTGAGCGCAAGAGAGGGCGCCACCACCTCAGCGCTCGCCGTGTGGCGAGAGAGCGAACGGCACGCGTTGACCATGCAAACGCCTTCTCTGCGATGAATGCTGAACTACCAGCTTCCGAGGAACGAGAACGCGCCCTCGCCTGCGAGAGACAACGCCGACGCAGGCAGCGTCTGCCAGCGAGTTTCTTGAAAAAACCGGCTGCTCGCGCTGCACAACCGTTCGCCGGCCACCCCATATATACAGGCACTGGACCTTGACCTGCAATGTAGTGCCACTGGGATATTTCTCTTGTGCGTAGTTGAACAATAAAGATTCGCAGCGTGTACATTAACTAAAAGCGGACTGCGGGTCCCTGTGTCTAACCTTTCTTCTGTCTCTCATTGCCCATTAGCAGTGATTTTGCTGTGGGAAACACCGGCTCACACTGCATGCTTCGCCCCTACCCAATTTTTTTTAATAAATTATACTGCGTGATAATTAGGGCACCCTATATAGGTCATTCCATGCCAAGTGTCCTAGCCGTGGCGCTGGCACTTCGCAGATCTTGCTGATGAAATTTATGCCTTTTTTCTGTATCACGTGGAGTATTGTGGCGAAACATTCGTGCTCGACAACAATTTGCAAGACTGTGATGCCCCTTCAAGTTTTGCTTGCTTTTTGTATTTGTCCGCCATTGAAATGCGTGCGCCGCGGCCGGGAAATCGAACGCGCGCTTTCGAGCTTAGCATAGCAGCATGTTAGGCGCTAAGGTGGGTGACATCCGAGTATGGCGTATGACATAATTGTTGTCTGACCTTCATCACAATATATTTACTGAGATACAGGCCACTCTACTGCACTGCGCTTACAAGACGAAAAGCTTGTGTCTCTGTGTTTGGTCTGTTATATAACCTCCGCCAGTGCATACTATTTAACACTACGTTTTCCTAGGATCCAGAACAGATCAGCTGATAGCTTCGAAAAAGCAATACAGGGAAGAAAGATCTCTAGGGTCCTTTGACTAACGCTCAGACGACTTAAGGCGAAAGCTATTAGGCATCCATGAAAGTGGAGCCGAAACCTGGAGGCTTACAAAAAGGGTTCAACTTATACTGAGGATGACGCAGCGAGCAAAGGAAAGTAAGATGATAGGTGCAACCTTAAGGCACAAGAAGAGAGCATAATTGGTCAGGGAACAAACGGGTGTTAAGGACATCTCAGTCGAAATCAAGAAGATGAAATAGACATGGGCAGGGCATGTCGCGCGTAGGTAAGATAACCATGATGACTGAGGGGCGCGAGAAAACGGCACATAACGGAAAGAAGGCACAGAGGCTCCGCAGAGAGGGAGATAATAGAAGCCCTCTTTATCCAGAGGGAGGGGCGGGATTGCATCAGTCACCCCTCATTCAGTCTGCAGGAAGGGGAGATAGCCTATCTACAACGTTACTTCACGTAGGTATGCTGGGCATATGGTTTTATTTTTTTGGTCGAATCGTTGGGTTAGATTTGATTTCACTGCGGTATAAATATGTCTTTCCTGAATAAAAATATTCCAGTTGCTAGTAGCGCGTCGTCCCATGTACTTCTTTTCGTTGTGTGCCGTTTTCTCGCGCCCCTCAGTCATCATGAACAAATACCAACTCGCCCAACTTTTTACTTTACTGGGTAAGATAACCGCTGGTCAATAAGAGTAACTGACTGGATTCCAAGAGAAGGCAAACGCGCGAGGGGGAGACAGAAAGTTAGGGGGGCAGATGAGATTAAGGCGTTTGCGGGTCTAACGTGGCAGCAGAAATCACAGAGCCTGTTTGATTGGTGGAACATGGGAGAGGCATTTGCCCCGCAGTGGGCTTAGCCAGGCTGATGGGGATGATGATGAAAGTGCATTCCTTGGCATTGTTTTTAAGGACTTTTGTTGACATTACCATTCGTTATGTACGCTAGGATAGCACGTTTGAAATTCACACATACGTAAGGCATGTTTTGAAAGGAATTTTTAAATTCAACTGTGCGTGATGATCGATTACCCATTTTTTATGGCACTCACCGAGTAAGAGGGATCGGCCAAGAACCGGGCCGCAGGAGGTTAACGATAAGGGCCTATCAAGCTAAGAGAAACTGGTAATCTATGTTAAAATGGAGCATCGAGTGAATGAAAATACTAAACAAGCGAGTGGTTAGACTGTCAAACGTAATTTATGCAAGATACGACGGCTCATGTGGTGGTAAAGATCTGGAGATGATGTAAAGAACCGATTAGGACCAATTGGATTTGTGACAAAGAAAATAAAGAAATAAAGAACGAACTAAGCTGATAAACTTTTGTATTCGTTTGTATAATCGAATATGGTGGAACAGACATCTCTAATATGACCGAATGCAGTGGCACCAAATGATAAAATTACTAGAAGACTTACTGATAATCCTGCATACTGAAGCGAAGCTTCGAGGTACCTTTCTTTGTGATTAAAACATCGCCGGAAAAATAAAACAGAAATGGTGTATAGTTTCAATTGAATTGTATAATTGGTTCAAAAGGGACACCTTAAAACCAGCTTCACGTATGTAAAGATTCAATTGCGCAATTTGGCAGCGTAATCTGACGTAAGAAACTTCTAATTGCCGAGATACACACCACTGTGTATTCAATTTCCAGCAACATCTTGGATGTACGAAGACTTCATAATTATCCCGCCATAATTTACTTATGCCGCTTAAGAAACATGCATTTATTTGCCTTAAAGCTGTCACGTAAGCTTTGTCTGCTAAAGCGAGGATTAGAGGTTAATTTAGAGATAACGTGGCTTATCATCCCTCCCCCCCCCCCCCCCCCCCCCCGCCACATTTCATTCAGATATGATCCGCGGTGGCGTGGTACCCATAGCACCTGAAATTCATGTAAGTTTGCAGGTATGAAATAACGGAACGTATTTCTTGAAAACCTCCTGACGCTTCTCCTTTATCGCCTCGGCTTCTCTCTTCCGCAAGGACGAAATGAGCGCACAGCTCGTGCGTCTCGAGCCGCACCTTTATTACTCGATGCGCCTTAGATCGCTTGAGAGGTCACGTGACATTTTGTACCATTCGCGCTGACGCCGAAGGAGTTTTTTTTTTTTTCAAGTTCGACCGACCGAACAACGGCAATCAAACTGACGCTATCTTTCCAGACTTTCGTAAAGCCTTCGACAAGGTTTCTCAGAACAAACTGCTGTATAAATTAAATTCAGTACTTCAAAACCCTAAACTATTATCTTGGATTTCATCATATATAAATGGTCGGCAACAAATTGTTTCTTTTAAGCAACATTGTTCAGGTAGAGTTTCCGTGTCATCTGGTGTCCCGCAGGGTTCGGTCCTTGGACCACTTTTCTTCCTTATTTTTATAAATGACATAGTTGATGGCATGCCGGTAAAAATTAAACTTTACGCCGATGACTGCATTCTTTACCGGGAGATTAAAACCCCGACTGACCAACTGCTTCTAAATCGAGCTTTTGAAAAGGTTGTGTCATGGTGCGAGATGTGTCTTAATCTTGAAAAAACTGTAGCAATGAAAATTAGTCACAAGAAAACGCCTCTAACTTATTATTTCGGCTACAACAACAATTATCTTACCGAGGTAACCAGGTACAAATACTTAGGACTTTTGATAACGAGTGATCTCCGGTGGAATAAACACACCGACCAAGTCATAGCTCACGCACAGCGTAAACTATTTTTTTTTTCGCAGAGCACTGAAACTATCCACCCCCACTGTGCGCCTCCTTGCGTATAAATCTGTTATTCTGCACAGTTTAGACTATGCTGCCATTATCTGGGACCCATATACTAAAATGAATATTGATAAATTAGAAATGATTAAAAAAAGAGCAGTTCGCTTTATATATAATCGTTACGATCGTACTCCAGTAACTGACCTGTTAATCAGAGCTGATCTGCAACCTCTCTCCACTAGAAACCGTCACTCATGTTTGAAGTTTCTCTACCAAATATTAATGGGGCATGTTAAGGTCGACGCATATTCCGTTACGCCACTCACCTCCAGATACAGCACAAGACAACGGCATGATAGAACGCTAACGCCGCATCACGCACGAAATAACTCATATAAATACTCTTTTTTTCCATGGACGGTGAATGACTGGAATTTATTAACAAATGAGCAAGTGTCTCAGCCTTCGTTGCAAAGGGTATCGGCTTGGGCTAGTTGGTATATCATGACGAATTGTATAGCGCAAACGGGGTACTTGGACAGACAGAGAAAACGAGGACAGGCGCTAACTTCCAACTGATTTTATTAAGCAGAATCGAACATTTATATATGGCACAAAATGCAAAAGATGAACATGTGACAGAGGATGCGCTAAGCGAAAAACGTTAAGGTAGACGCTGCGCAATCAAAAACAAACACAACAAACAAAAGCATGAAATAATGCAAAGCCGGTCAGTGCGTGCGTGCGCCAGTGCTTCCTAGGAAACTTAATTCCTTGTCAGAGAGGGCTACGGATGGCTTACTAACACACATGTCATGCTCGCTTGCCATCTGCGGAGCCTCAACAATCATTCGGGTGCGATCATTCCTGTGTTTATACACAGTGACTGTGCGCTCAAAAAGGGGTGAACATTTACAAGACGTGCAGTGTTGTGCCAGAAACCCGTCTTTGCCATTTTTTACGTTGTTAGCGTGTTCCCTTAATCTTAAGCGTTTTCTCTGTCTGTCCAAGTACCCCGTTTGCGCTATACAATTCGTCTTCGTTGCAAAGTTTTACTTCAAGTTTGTGAACCTGCTTTCATGTGTATTTAGTTCGACGATACATTTTAGTCTTCAAGCGCCTATGTGTGTATTTTGCCTTGTTATTTACTATTATTTATTTTACTTACATTTCCTATTTTGTTGCTATGTGTATGTAATTAAATTGAGGATTGCTATATATATACTTTATATGCATGTGCACGTTTATGTACAGATGTGTAACTGCGTTTCCTTTCTTGTCAACCCATTTTCTGTTTTCGGTCGCGCGAAATATGTGACCCGGTTGCACCTACCACCTGTTTCATAAATCTCGTCGTACCATATCATGTATTGTTCAACTTCCCACCCTACGAAAATCCCAAACAGGGATTGTAGTATTTAGAAATAAAATATAAAGGTTCCACTTGATAGGAAAGCGATCACTGGGTAGACATTCAATCATTATGAAAGAAAAGAATGTCAGACTCATAAAGAAAATTCATCCTTGTCTTTTGCATGTATGGGTGCGAGTCGTGGACCTTGCGGCAACGTTAAAGAAGACTAGATTCTTTTGAGCTATAGTGCTGGCGTAGAGTTTTGAGAACTCCTCGGACGGCCAAACGAACAAATATCTTGGTCGTAAGAGAGATCAATCCTCAATATTTTTCGAAGCAAATGTAATGCAGTTGAAACCCGCAATAACGAAATCGGCGGGGAAAGCACAAAATTTCGCTCTTGCGAGAATTTCGTTGGCGCGAGAATGCGGCAGAAAACACATGGAATTTACAAAAAACACATTTTATTTCCAAAAGTCAGTACGTTTGCTTTGGCGGGCCTTACCATGCAGCAATTTCATGCCTCTCGATCGGGAATCACGTTTGCCACGGCACAAAGTTCGCCCCATGCACTGATCAGTGACGGCTGCACTGCGCTGTCACCAGTACCGTCATCAAGTGCGCCTACAGGCGAACCTCCTTCCGGCTCCGCTGGATCAGCGCAGAATCGTGTGCAGCAAGCCGCACGCAACGCCGAATTCTTCGGTGATGTCCATTTTTTTCCTGCCCTTTTCCACCTCACTGATGACTGCAGCCTTATCTTCCAGCGTGATGAACTTCCGCTTTTTCGTTGGAAGCAGCGAAACTGTATGAAGCAATCGCAACACACAGTTCACGTTGCACCAAGCGGCCAAGCGAACGCTCCACAAATGGCTCCACACACGCGACCAAGTGCGCGCAAAGCCGACAAAGCCAAGCACAGAGCCATGTGAACGAACTAAACTCCATGAGGAATGTGGATTTGGCTACGTAGCCCGCGATAACGAGCAGG
Organism: Rhipicephalus sanguineus; assembly: GCF_013339695.2. NCBI lineage: Eukaryota > Metazoa > Arthropoda > Arachnida > Ixodida > Ixodidae > Rhipicephalus > Rhipicephalus sanguineus. The sequence goes on along the minus strand of NC_051182.1, from coordinate 163,622,496 downwards.
TGTTTCGGCAAGCCATTATCATCACCATTGTCGCCAGCTTTTTTTTTTGTAAACAATGATGGCGGCTGCTTCTCAAGTGTGCTGTAGCGATAGTTTTGCACAATTTAAGTGTAGCATGAATGCACTTCAGCAGTTTTCGAATGTAGTTAATGTTGCCAGAGTAGATTATTTGCACACTCGTGTTTCAAAAATTTCGTTATTTAGGGACTGCGCTATGAATATCTTTCGTTGTCGCGAGTTACGAAATGCATTGACTCCTATGGGCGTTCGCCGGTGCTCCGAAACTATTTCGTTGCGGTGAGAATTTCGTTCTCTCGGGATTTCGTTATCGCGGGTTTCGACTGTACGTCTAGTTCTTTCATATTTTGTTCATGTCACGCGAGGTACCACTTCAATTAAGCAAAATTTAACGCTAGCCAATGGGAAAGTAAGAGAAAACGAGGCCGCCCTTGTTCTAGACGGCAATCCAGAGGAAACATTTCGATTGGCTCGAACAACTTGCATTAAATAGCTGTCACTTGCGTTTATATTCGCATGGTGTCGCCAGGAGCCGCAAGAAATTCGAAGCTATATATACTTTAATACAACAAAAGAATGCTTGCTGTTTTCACGGATGCTTGAGTGGCACTGTCTAAGGGATTGCCTTCTGGCACTTCTAGTGAACGTACAATCTTTAAATTTTGCTTGCACCAAACTGCATGTATGTCACGGTGAAGTCAATTGCAACAAAGCTTGATTTGCGATTCACTATCTCAAATGTGCTTTTCTAGAAGCAAGCGTAACTATTAACAAAAATGGCGATGACAAAAATTTGGCGTTGTCGCGAGAAATACTCGCATTTTTTTAGGTGCAAGATTGGGTCTGCCGTTATGTGACCCAGTTCAGACATCTTTCTGCTATCGAATCAACATACCATACGACTCTTTCCTTTTGCATGGAATACTGAATGATGCCGCTTCAATTTGTGTAAGAAATAATGATATGCACATAGATTTCTATGAAGGTTTTCTTACTAAAAATAATTTTGTTCAGAGCTAGTGTTTTAAAATTGTTTTCACCTAGCAAGAATAATCAGGGATTCCTATCTTCTTGAATAAACCGCGCCAGTTCTAACGACAAGGACATTCCGAGGAATGCCAAGAGTGCTTTATTAAGGCTTCGAACGAGCGTGGTCCGCTAAATCGTTTTTAAATTACTCCACTCCGTGCTTAATGCGTCTTGCGCTCGCAAAGCACATTAAGCAACCTCTGTTCATGCATATGACAGAAAAGAAGTTCAAACACGGTCAGAAAGAATATTGACGTTGTGCTCATTGCGATTTCTTTTCAATGCAGTAGAAATTGATTGCATCGAGCTTTGTCGATGAGCATCGATGCCCCGATGACGTCGGTAATGACAGTGACGGAAGTAACCTTAATGATAATGAAACAGATAGCTTGCAATCAAGAGCACTTAAAGCAAAAAAAAAAATAATGAAGGTAGCTTTGCACTAGTGGTGCCAGCCTGAAGGAAGTGAGGAGCTGCGCAGCCTTCTTTGTTTCTCTTCCGTTTTCTCTTTCATTTCTTCTCTCTTTCTTTCTTTTTCCATTTTTCAGTTTCTTTCTGTCTTTTTTCCTGTCTTTATTTCTGTCTTTATTTCTATTTTTCTTTCTATTTTTTCCCTTTCTATCTCTCCATTTATGTTTGTCGCTTGCTTCCCCTTCTTTTCTATTTTTATACGTGGTACTGCCTGCGTTACGCCAAGCGACGACAGCATACGACAGCCCGGACCCTTAAAGTGCTCCGCACTTGGTATTATCATCAAGGCGCTCGATGAACAAAAGCAAGACTTCTCCGTGGCGCGAGCGCGCGCTCTATATGCTACAGATGGTTATACTATTCGTGGTTTTGGACGCGTTACGCCAAGCTGCATGAGTCGACGACAGCATACGACTGCCAGGGCCCCTAAAGTTCTTCGCACTTAAAAAACAGTTCTAACGTCGACGTCGTGTTGCATCCAGAGCGCTTAGTTTACCTCACGCAATCAATCAATCAATCAATCAATCAATCAATCAATCAATCAATCAATCAATCAATCAATCAATCAATCAATCAATCAATCAATCAATCAATCAATCAATCAATCAATCAGTCAGTCAATCAATCAATCAATCAATCAATCAATCAATCAATCAATCAATCAATCAATCAATCAATCAATAAATCAATCATTTTACGTGCCCAAGAACAACCGTAAGGTCCTTGTGCAGGCGCATGCAAAAATAAAACAAAAAAAGACAATACAATACAGACAGTCTTCAGAAATAAAAAGAGCGGAAATGCGTAGACAAAGAGAAATGAACACAAAGGGGGTGGAGTAAAATAAGACAACACCGGAAATATTGAAGGGGAATGAAAAATTCGATTGCATATATACAACTATGTGGAAAGTCGGAGAAGGGAAGACTTTGTACATTGTGCCATACTATGTCAAGACAGTGCAAAGCTCGGATAAAAACAATGACTGTGGACTATGAAAAACGTCAAGATCAAGAAAATTAATATTATAGAGACTGTATTCTGTGAACGGCAGAGCGTTGGAAGAAGCAGGCGGGTACATGAAACGGTCTGTTCTCTCCGGTTAACTTACGCGGAATTCGAAAATTAACACAATTGAGAAGTACAGGGCAGGATATGACACCATGAACTAGCTTGTAAGGAAATAACACATCAGAACAATTTCATCGGCAGTGAAGTGATGGCAATGATAATAATCCCGCAGTATTTGAACGAGACCCAGAGTCGTTTCTAGCAAAGCGATGGTTATATATGCTGAGGAATTTTTTCTGGACTCGTTCAATGGCGTTACCGCTGGAATGAGTAATGCCATTCCATATCACGGACGCATATTCAAGTTGTGGAAGACATATTGCGGTCTACAATTTGTGGAGGGCTATAGGAGAACTGAATTCTCGAGATATTCTGCAAACACATCCGAGAGAACGAAGCCCCCGCATAGCAACACGCTTAACGCGAGCAGAAAGGTTTAACGTGCTATCAACAACAATAACAAGATCACTGATCTCATAAACCTTGCATAACGACGCAGAAGTAACAGAGTATTGAAATGACGCACTAGATGTTTTGCGAGTGATACACATGAACTTTGTCTTTGAGGTGTTCAGAGAAAGGTTATTGCCATTGCACCATTCGGACAAAGAACACAGATCTGACTGCAGTAAGCGACAGTCGTTAACTGAATGAATTTCCTTAAATATCTTGATGTCATCAGCATACAAGAGGAAAGCTGATAGCTGTGCAGGAGATTCACAACCAAGAAGTCAACATCAAATTGCGCAAGTTTAACAATAATCAGTGTGTGGCTGACTACGTCAAAAGCCTTGCTCAGTTCACAGTTGATTACGTCAGCCTGTCCTCTCTGAGAAATAGGTGTGGAGATCTGCGTCATGAAACTAGCAAGATTTGTGGTAGTTGAGCGGCCGGCGAGAAAACCATGTTGATTAGGAATCAATGAGTTTTTCACACCGAAAGAAAATACGTTGTGAAGAGCCAGCTCGAAGATCTTTGATGTGGCACATAGTAGAGAAATCGGGCGATAATTCGGGCGGCGCACAGGGCGACGCACAGGGCGCGGGTTAAAATCCCATCCGATCCTAGAAATTTGTTTCTCATTTCATTTTTTTTTATTTCACGCGACAGCGGTTACGGACACCGGCGGCGGCAGCGGCGGACATCTATGGCGCCAAAGTCAGCTATTGTGATCTCATAACAGCTTTCGCTATAACAAACTTCAGCGCCGAGAATGCCCTTGCCACGCTGGCCTGCGTGACAGGCACGCTAAAGTCGACTTGCATTAATATAAACATCTCTGCTTGCCACTGTTTTCGTTTTTCGCAAAATTGAACATATCTTTGTTTTGGAATTTTTTTTTTCGCTGCATAACTTCGTGATATGGAGTAGCCGAGGCAATATGGACCTCAACCTCTCCACAGCAAAACAGTTAGAACAGAATAGAACAGAACAGGAATTCCTGCCTGAGGTACGCGCAAATACTGTACTCTGAGATGTGCATAATTGCTCACTGCATGACCTCAGTTGTTCCGGATTGCCCAGTTTTCTTGTGAACCAAAAAACGATTTAAAAAATTTCCGTTTCACCCCCGAACGAAATAATAGATAAAGTATCGGTTACGTTTTCGTTCCGGTCAAAAATATCGTTTTTTTTTCGTTTTTCGTTTTTGGTTTTCGTTCTGTTCCGACACCCTGGGGAAAACACGAGCAGTTTTCCACATGCTAGGAAATATGGAAGTGTCCAAGCAGTTATTAAATACCGTAGTCAGTACTGGGACAAATATACTACCATAAGCTTTTAGTATGGCGGAGGGGATGCCGTCTGGGCCACATGACAAGGATGATTTTAAGCGCTTAATGCATTCGCAGATAAGATTTTCATCCAGCGACAAAGCACTGAATGAACTGCCTTGGTATATTGTCCGATATCAGTGCTAGAGTCTGAGGCCTTATAAACATATGAGAAATGCGTGGGAAAACAGTGAGCGACGGCATGCACTTCTACCCCATTTTGAGTCCAGTAGTCTGAAGGACTCTCCGCTTTTACCAGGCCGTTTATGTACATACTCCCAAACCGCAGCCGGCCTGTCAGAGGCGCTTTTTTCTAAGAATTCAATATACGAACTATGATCCCGTTTATATAGGCGTTTGCCCCACCACGGTGGTCTAGTGTTTATGGCGCTAGACTGCTGACCTGAAGGTCGCGGGATCGAATCCCGGCCGCAGAGGCTGCATTTTCGATGGAGGCGAAAATGTTTGAGGCCCGTGTACTTAGATTTACGTGCACGTTAAAGAACCCCAGGTGGTCGAAATTTCCTGAGCACTCCACTACGGCGTCTCTCATAATCATATCGTGGTTTTGGAACGTTAAACCCCAGATAATATTATTATTATATAGGCGTTTAGAGAGAGTTCGAAAAAAGCTGAACTCTTCCTTCCACTCGCTGGATGGAGAACATTTAGATTTCCTGTGTGCGTGATCTTTATGCTTCAGTGCACTGATAAGTTCAGATGAGAACCAGTGAGGATATTTACGTTGTTTAGGTGTATATTGGGGAATAAAATTATGCATGCTGCTCAGTACAAGCTCCGTAAACCGATCAACCTGGTCATCAACATTTCGTTTGTCAGTAAGCTGTGACCACTGCACGGTGGACAACTAATGATACAGATCTCGCTTGAAAGCAAATCTTGGATGTTTGTTTACGTAACTGCTGTAGCTCATTGTTTCGGCTGGTGCAGGTAATCTCACGTTAAGTGGTGGGTGGAATTTGTCAGGACGTGCAAGAGAGATGTCGGAGCGGGTAACTTCAAGAGGTTTATCGTTTGTAGTAGTAGTAACAATAATAATAATAATAATAATAATAATAATAATAATAATAATAATAATAATAATAATAATAATAATAATAATAATAATAATCAATCAATCAATCATTTATTTAACGTGCCCAGGAACAACCGTGAGGTCTTTGTGCAGGCGCACGCAAAAATAAAATCAATAAAAATAAACAATACAATACAGACAGTCTTCAGAAATAAAAAGAGCAAAAACACGTAGACAAAGAGAAATGAACACTAAAGGGGAGGAGTAAAATAAGACAATATGAGAAATATTGAAGGGGAATAAAAAATTAGATTGCACACATACAACTATGCGGAAAGACGGAGAAGGGAAGACTTTGTACACTGTGCCATACTATGTCAAAACAGTGCAAAGCTCGGATAAAAACAGTGATTGTGGACTATGAAAAACGTCAAGATCAAGAAAATTAATATTATAAAGACTTTGTATTCTGTGAACGGTAGAGTGTTGGAAGAAGCAGGCGGGTACATGAAACGGTCTGTTCTCTCTGGTTAACTTACGCGGAATTCGAAAATTAACACAATTGAGAAGTACAGGGCAGGATATGAAACCGTGGACTAGCTTGTAGAGAAATAAGAGATCAGAACGATTTCGTCGGCAGTGAAGTGATGGCAGTGATAATGACTCAGCAGTATTTGAACGAGATCCAGAGTCATTTTTAGCAAAGCGATGGTTATATATGCTAATAATAATAATAATAATAATAATAATAATAATAATAATAATAATAATAATAATAATAATAATAATAATAATAATAATAATTGGCTGGAGTTTACGTGCCAAAATCTTGATATGGTTGTGATACACGCCGTAGTAAGGGCTCCGATTTAATTGTGAAAACCCGAGCTTCTCGAACGTGCACGTGAACGTGAATGCAATGAACACGGGTGTTCATTGCATTTCGCTCGCATCGAAATGCGGCCGCCGTGGCCGCGAGTGAGTCGAACAATGCAATAGTACGTGCAATAGGGGGGTAGTTTCTCAACACATACAGAAGTGTGACGTTGTTGAGTTAGGTGTTACGCGTCTTAATTTTTCTAGAGTGGGCAGAACACGTGCGCTACTACAATACGTAGTGCTTGTGTTGTCAACTTACTAATCTTTGTCACGTTCCAGTTATTAGTTTTTAATAGCCACTGTTGGTCGTGGTAACAATTTCAAATTTCAAATTATTGGACATCACCTTTAGCGTAGACAAGTTTAACACACCACCGCTTTGTCCGTTCGGTTCTCAAACACGCTATCCAGAAAGACGCTGCAATATATATTTGCTTTTGGCTAGTTGCTACGTTCTTCAGGTTGGCAGTGCAAGTTTATCGGCGGGCTGTGGCCGTCCTACCAACTTGTTCCTTTTCCGTTCTCGTTTTTTCGCGCTTTTCACTCGTGCTTATTCTCAGAGTGTTATTACAGTCAACAACGCAGTAAAGGGCCGATTTAATTGGCCTAATGCACTCGCGGAACCCGATGATTAAAGAGTCTTTGTGGATCGTTTTATTAGGAATCCAGAGAATGCAAAGCGTGGCGTTCAGACGTGGCTCGATTGAATATTTTCTTGCTCTTTTTTGCCACTCTAAGACGAAAAAAAACAAACAAGATAGCTTGGTGAGTGAGAGCTGTGACGGCGTCTCTTAAGCACCCCACCTGAGTAAAAACACGGATGGGGAAGGCAGTAATGTATGCACCCCACAAGCCCGTTCACCATGCTACAGATGTCAGCACTGTTCCTCCTACACTCCGCTTTCACGATAAAATGAAAGAGAAAATACGAAAAGAACCTAGTATGTAGAATGGCTATGGGGAAAAGCAGAGGAGGGTTACACTTTCCGAGCACTAGTTGTCAGGCGCCCACCCAATCGCCCCGATGGCTGCAGCACTGTCTTCCCTTAGGAATAACCTTAGTCACCACCACAGGCATCACATTTCCATACAGTAGAGGGGGCAGTGTTTTGGCGAAGTGAACCGAGCTGTAGTCGGCAGTATACTCCCAGAACGAACAGATTGTCTGGAGCACTTAGCCGCTTAAATGAAAGATGGATCTTGTTGAAACGCTCGGCAGTGATCATAAAACATCGCAGACGGAGCACGTTATTGCAGATATTTTCCTGGCGAATTTATTATTGTACATATACGTTCTTAGGTTGAAAAGCTTCTGTCTGTTGTATATGCTCTCTGATGAGGAAAAGTGAGCACTGAAAAACGAAGGGAAAAAAGGGCCTCTGACTGCTTCGGCATTAGCGCATTTAACGCGACAGCATCAGTCTCCCACCACAGAGACCACTATGCACACTAACTAGAATTACAGTAAAGCTTGTTGGACAGAGAAACTTGATCACTTGAGTTAAATTGTGCTAAATCATGTAGTTGGTCGTACATAATCGGATCAGTGAAGTGATATCAGCTAGCGAATCATAAATATAAACACTGAATAGAAAAGGACATTATACATCGCCCCGCGTTTACGGCAATACAACTAAAATTGAAATGAGAGCTTGCTACTGGCCGATGAGAGCCAGAGTCATCCATCATGCACGCTTAAGAAATTAGGGACAGTGGAAACAGTTTCGCTCTCATGAAGTTTTCCGTGCGCTTCAAAACTTGCCCGTATTTGTTCGAAGTTGTAGCTTTGCATCTTTCCTTTAGTGCTTGATCTTCAGCTCACATCCCATCACTTCACTACATACTTTAAAATATTCCTGCGGTAAAACTTGCCTGCATTAACGAACGCGAGCAAAACAAGCCCACGAACGTTAAAAAGTGTTCAGGCCCAGGCACTCCGGGTTTGCCTAGACTTGCCTTATAGTGTATCGACGGTGGCTTCTATAGCGATCGCCGGAGACCATCTCATCAATACACACATTGACGTTGAAACACTCAGGACGCATACAAGGGGTCTAGCTCAGACTTCCCGCCAACACCTAGCCTCTTTACCAGTAGACAGACCACGCACGTCTTTTTGCCAAACGGTAACCGCGTATCGCGAGTCTTTATTAACGTGCTTCATGCCCGCCGCGAGACCTCCGATTTCTCCGTGGTGCCTGACTCAGCCCAACATCAGCCTAACAATACCTGGCATCCGGAAAAAAGCGGATATGTCGTCACCTGCCCATAAACAGCTCGCTTTACTACTGCTATATGAGAAGTACCAAGGCTATATACACGTATACACCGACGGCTCCGTTTTGCCAAACAGCTCAACTACAGTTGTTGTGATAAAGCCACAACAATCAAATTCAAGACCTCTCACCTTACGACATCGACGGCAGCAGAGCTCGCAGCGCTTCGTGTCGCATTATATTTAATTATTGATGAACGGGCACAAAAATGGACTATGTTCAGTGACTGCAAGGCGACGCTGCAGTCTCTCCTGTGAACTTTACGACGCGGCCCGCCCGATAAACTTACATTTGAGATTGCAGAAGAGACGCACCATTTAACTGATAAAGAACATGAAATAACTTTTCAATGGCTTCCAAGTCACTGTGGGATTATCGGCAATGAACGGGCCGATCAAGCTGCCCGTTCTGCCCATACTGAAAACAATCAAATACTAATGCAGCTCTCCAGAACTGACGCTGCACGGAAGCTCCGCGTGCTTGCTCGCCAACGCACCACGTCGCAGTGGAACGAGCCACACCTCCAGCACGCAGAACTATATTACCTGGACCCAACTCTAAGCCTTCGAATTCCTCGAGGACTTCGCCGAGGTGACGCTACCCTTCTGTGCAGGCTATGGTTGGGTGTCGCATTTACCTATGCGTACGCGTTCCGCACAGGAATGGCCGACACCGCGGCTTGTGACCACTGAGGAAGTGATGAAACTATTCAGCATATCCTGTACGACTGTCCACAGCACTGTTTTCGGAGGCAATTGCTTTGCAACGCTCGTGATGAATTGGACGACCGAACTCTTTCGGAAGAAAGAATCCTGCGCCCCCTACAGGGCTTAACGTCACAGAAGGAAGCTGTGTAGGCGCTACTGCGCTTCGACCGGTCTATTAGAACTGCTCGGATAGGAACGTCCGACGTGTGTGCGCATGTGTGCATTTTTATTGCGTAGCAATTATATGGACACTCGTAGCTGGTTTTTGCCGTCGCCGTCCGTCGACGCCGTCAGGGCCCATATATGTGTATGTATAAATATAAAAGCCACAGAGAAAAATAATTTGGAAAAATTTTTACCGAAGCGAGGAATCGAACGGGCTACCTCTCACTCCGCAGCGCGTGGCGTTAGACGGCTAGGCCACGAGAAATACGTCTTTCAGCATGCAAACGGCGAGCTGTTTATATGCACCATTTACTTCAGCATGCTTTCTTGGGTCACCATCGAGATGGCGCGAGGTGCGCGCGGGGCGCACTTCAAAGGTCGTTGCCCCGCTCCTGCCAACGCCGATGCTCTTCGCCCTACAGGGCGTGGTCGCCTGCGCGCGCTTACCTCGAGGAATGAGGGGGTGAGGGGGTGAGGGGGAGATTGTATGTCTCGTGCTTTCCCCGCGATGTCCGCGCTGAAGTCATAGAGCGTACGAAGGCCACTTCGCTCGCTGCAGCGGCCGCGTTTGCGAAAGGAACGCGCTGTTCAAACAGAAACAAGTAGCAACTTTGACAGTTAGTTCGCGATCGTCCTGTGTGCACCTGTTCGTTCGTTTTGTGCGTCATGCTGTATATTTGAGCAGCGCGCTTTAAGTGTCGAGCTATGACGCATGATAGTTCGCACTCGTTCTGTGTGCGTTCTTTTCGTGCGTCCTTTGGGCTTGAGCGCCTCACTGGCAATTTCGAGCTGGTTTCCGTTTTTTGCTATCGCATTCATTGCTTCGCTGTTGCGACGAAACTGTGACTTTTTTGTTTTGTTTTTATTTTATATATCTCTCTCCTCTTTCCGAACCCTATTTCCCCATCCCTGTGCAGGGTAGCAAACCGGTGATTGCTACCAGGTTGGCCTCGCTGCCTTTTCCTTTTCATCTGTTTCTCTCTCTCTCTCTTAAGGTAAGAAACAAGTTGTCTGTTTTTTAGACACCGACACATTAGAATGAAGAAAATTAATTCCTGCCGATAAGCAGTGTTATAATATCTGGGGTTTAACGTCCCAAAACCACGCTATGATTATGAGAGACGCCGTAGTGGAGGGCTCCGGAAATTTTGACCACCTGGGGTTCTTTAACGTGCACCTAAATCTAAGTACACGGGCCTCAAACATTTTCGCCTCCATCGAAAATGCAGCCGCCGCGGCCGGGATTCGATCCCGCGACCTTCGGGTCAGCAGTCGAGCGCCATAACCACTAGACCACCGTGGCGGGGCCGATAAGCAGTGTTAAGTGGCCTAATGGAGGAAAAATGTAATGGGGACTAATAACGCCACGCGCGTAAGTCACAAGTGCGCGTTTGTGCGCTGATATATGTGTAATTAAGGGGAAAAAAACACTGATATAATTGTTTATCTAGGATCCGCTAGCCTCATGGAGGTTTTACTAGAAACCTGCGCAACTATCACCCGTTGTATTTTTTATTGTTTCCAGAATTCGATATGGAAAGAGGAAACTCGGAATCAAGGAGCAAATTCAGCATCAATTGATTACCAGACAATAAAGGCAGCGGATTCAGGGACATGGCTTTAACAGAGGAAGGCTGGACTTCTTGGTGTCGCATTGTTGGGACCAAAGCTGAAGACAAAGGGCGAAGTGGCAGAATGACTCGCTTCTATTGCGCTGTGACTAAACATTGCGTCACGTTATTACAACACAGCAGTACCTACTTTAGTTATAAGAGTAGTTGTGACTGCATTACCGTTTTTGGATACATGAAAGGTAAGCAATGTACTTTACCAAAGAGATAGCATTCTAGCTTGTGAAACGTTTTTTGTAACTTCAGCTCAACTTCACCGCATGGAATCTGTAAAGCTTGAGCCTACTGCCGTCTTGAATCTATATACAGTCATAAGAATCGTTGCTTATCTCTGAACTGTAATGGCCCCCTGTCTTGCAGAATTACCAGAATATTGTTACGCGAAGAGACGCAGACGAGAGGCTATAGACTAGTTTATATTTAGAGGAGCATACTCGGGCACTTCACCGCAAAGCAGTGGCACAAAACAGCCTCGAAATTGCCATCGTCGCCTTCGACGTATTCGTCTCTTCTCTATCAATGATAGCTGTCCGTAGCACAATTGTGCATTACAAACGTATTAACAATCACCGTAGTCCAATTATTACAGACACTTTTTAAAGCTGGTAGTAAATTTTGAATCTTGTGACATATACTCTGATTTTTTTTTACGTATGGTGGCTTCGATGATATAGATTGAACTAATCGATTCTCCTGAATTGACAGTGGTGATAAAAAATCGGCAGATCCCACGTACCGTGGGAATCGATGTTATGCGAAGCATGCGGCGGGAAGGTGACTGTGGCGTAATTTTTTTTTGCTGAGAGAAACGTTACAAATTGACGCTAAAGATTTGTATAAATTTTACACGCACACATATATGTTGAAGAGCCGCATATGTGCTATATAACCAGTTGCTTACGGTTGAGTAACGCTGCCAATGGGAACGTGGGTATTACCAACACCAGAAGCGGTAAGCTGATATGTAGTGCTTATACTTGTCCCGAGAACGCACGCACGTTTCACGAACCCGTGAGCATGTGTGGAAGAAGTTCTTGACACTTCTTGAACAAAGGCATCGTCACCGTGATCAGTGAGAACCAGCAGCTGGTCATGACTTGTTATAGGATCCGGTCGTGATCGTGGTGACGAGGGGTCCATGTGTACTGAAGTATGTGGTATAGTCGAGCTGCTGGAATTCGTGGATGCCTCGGTCATTTCGTCGACAAGTTGTCTGTCGATATAGCCGGCGACATGTCGGAACCTGAAGCTACCGTTCGCGTTGATGAGGTATAGGCCGTCGAGGCTGGTAGGCCTGGATAGTGCTACGTAGACAAACATCAGTGGATGGTGTTTGTTGTATTCGTAGACTACCTGGGCGTATGTGGCCTACGTAGCGTAGTCTACAAAGTGGCTGTCAATCAATTTGGCATCATACTCGGTCAGCATGAGGCCATCGCCCAGCCTCGTAAGAAATGAAGAGGACACTGCGTCGTTCTGGCGGACGAAGTGCACTTTACGGTGCGGTGATGTGGATATCATATGCAACTTTCGTTACTGTATTCCTCCGGCGTCAAGCAATGCTTCAATATAGCTTGCTGAATCATAGGAATACAAACGTAATGTTTCTCAGACTGCTATAAAAGCGGAGCCAACACTGGAACCACAGACGTTAATCTGATATGAGGCCTGTATTGTAGGAGTACACATCGTAGGAGTATCATGTAGTGCTTATTGCTTTCTTGTAAAATTAGATAGCAAGGACCACAACCACAATTGACGTTGCACCGATAATACGCGTGCGTAGGCTGTTTTTCCTAACCAGTTTATAGAACTGGCGTGGCTCAGTGGTAGAATACCTGATTGCCACGCAGAATGCTTGGGTTCGATTCCTGCTGGGATCCTCATTTTCATTCTTTCCATTCGTCGAGTCAACGCTGCCGATGTTGGTTTTTCTTAACGCTTTAGCATTTAGGCTACCATTGTCTGTTCTTGCCGTTCCTGGGTAGCTATAAACTGTCAATCACCTGTGGCGCATACCCGTACACCGCGACCCGCGGTAAACGGGTATGTGCCACACGTGTCTGGAGGAAAGGGTTTGACGACGTACGCGGCAGGATTTTCACGTTATTCATGTCATGACCCGCCAATCATATTGGTCATATCCTCTTACCCTCCCATGCCAATTTTGGTCTACACCAAGTTAAGGAGGCGATCATGAGAGCACCCAGACGTAGGCGGCTAGATAGATAGATATATAGATAGATAGATAGATACGTAGATAGAAACGCTCAAAGTGCCAGAGGTTCGCTAAGAAATGCTTCGCATTTAAAAAGCGGTAATGACTCCTGCACTGTGACACAAGTTCATGCGTGCGGTCAACACTCTCACTAACTATCCTAAGTGGTTGCGTTCTTTCTCTTCTGTTATAGGTTATATATAGAACTTCATATGGATATTTCTTTTGACATCTGGCGTGCTAGGGCGCACTCATTGAGCGCGTGAGACAAAACGGAGGCAATACCCAAGCTTCGGCGCCTTTCTTTCAACACTCCTCAAACTACAGAGCTCATTATCCCTTTCTTTTGACATGCTGCCATAGCGAAACTTGTACACAAGGTTTCACCATGGCGCCCTTTAAGGTTTTATTTCTCTGTTTATTTGGTAATATTTGTGACACCAGGGTGATATCTGCTATTAGGGAAAGCAACTTCGTAAATGCCTCGAAATGGAAAACTAAAACCTTGAAAACTCTCTTTTATTTCCTAGCGGAGTATTTTCAATCTGAATCCACGATTAAGGGCGCCTGTCTTATAGTTGTTTCACGAAGTTTTCTAATTAGAGCAGGAAATATTCTGCAAAGGATGTGTGTTCGTCTCGTACTTCTTCTTTGTCCTTGTGTCTTCCCGTGCTATGCTAACAGCCAGTTTACGATGAACCAACAAGCCCATATTGGTACCCTTGTCGACTTTATTTCTGTAAAGGTCTCGTGAATGAGTGTCTCTACAGTTCAAGCTTCAGGAGGAATCTCGGAGTGTGAGCACTAATTAGAGAGCGTAGAAATAGCGAAAACTTATTGAAGGCCAGAGATCAATCCATAACTTACTGTAATGAAAAGGCAGCTGGCGAAGATGGTAATACGCTGCAGAAAAATGTCAGATGACAGAAAAATGACAGATGAAATCAACACCAGGTTTCTTCATTAAAATGCGCACAATAGACCGGGTATTCAGGCTATGCGTGCTTCGTATGTCCGATGAAACGGGAAAATAGGCTTATAAGACGCTGAACTGTTACGCCATTATTTCTTGGAAAGACATGCGCAGTTCTGTAGGCAGTACCTGAAGTCAGCGGTGTTTAGTATACAGATCCGCTGTAGCTTCTCTAATGCACCAGTAACCGTTGTGACTTTCGCTTCTCTCTTCCAGCTATGTATACCTTCACGCCATTATCAATAACACAATATATTCGTTGGCCTCTTCTGCCTTCATTTGGTGGTAGGGTACGATTTCAGATTTCTGACGGAAAAAAAAGGATGTAGGCCGATTACGAAGTTAACAGAGTGCCCCACTAAGTCACGTGACTCCGACCACAGTATTTACTTGCACACTACAAAAGGTAATTTGCACGCATAGCAGCGAGATGGTCGTAATCGTCCATGCGTTAACCAAACGCCATTTATGGAGTTTCGCGCCGATTACGTGACGAGGGGACATTTCCGCGAAGCGATAACAATGGGACAAACAGCTCAACGACGGTACTTACTAAACAGAGAGGAAAAACATAAGCCCTTTCCCAATCGGGTGAAGCTTGGCGTGGACTGCCTTTCTTTCTTTCTTTCTTTCTTTCTTTCTTTCTTTCTTTCTTTCTTTCTTTCTTTCTTTCTTTCTTTCTTTCTTTCTTTCTTTCTTTCTTTCTTTCTAGGGAGCGGCCGTCCCCGGAACGCTGTTTTGGGGCAAGATCAGCGTGACGTCTTTCATGTTCTTTCCAGCGTTCGTCAGCCTGTAGAACGGCCTAACGAAAGGATCATCACGCGATCATGGAAACGTGGTATAGGAATTAAATTTTCTCCAAGCCGAAATTTTCCTGAAATGTGCAATTACTGATATCGGCCTTACACGTTGTCCAGCAGATCGCTTTTAGTCCGCCATAACGAAACATTGCAATGAAGCTTCCTCAACAAATGTACCGCTTCCCGATTGTGTGTACGAGATAACGAAACGTCTAACGGGCGTGATTATGGACGCGAAAGCTAGTAATTTAGAAACCTTAATTATTTGTGACGTATAAAAAAAGAACAAAGATGTTCAGGAAATAGGTATAAAATAAGAAATTTTGACCATGAGCAAATGTCTTGCGTTCAATGAATCCCGGACGTTGTAGAGACCCACATTTTATTGAGTCAGCTGCAGGGTTCTCGAAGAAGGGTGATTTCCTTGTGAAGTTTTCCATAAGACGTGCCACTTCGTTGCATTGAGTATCAGTTAAATAGCCTTCGTATGGTTACCTCCGTAACGCCTAGAAGTTATGTCAATGGCAAAAAAAGAAAATATTTATAAATGAACTGACACTTCATATGTATCAGAAATCGCTACTAGATAAGGTCTTATTATATTTTTGCAAGTATATTTATGCATAATGCAGACCGTATCACATCTAAATAAAACGTGGGGGCAGACGGATTTAAACACAGTTTGGCGATTAGTTGAACGCTCGTTGAAGGAATGAAGTTCCTCATACAGGCTGGCCGACATTTCGATAAGGGGACCGACCTTTGTCAACCTTAGCCGGTTAACTTTAAAGAGTTGTTGACATCATGATCCGTGGTGTCGTGACAGGTACTTGCTACTTGGAAAAGGAGACCAGCATGGCCCTTTTCCGACGGTCGTTACGGTGAATCAAGGACTTACGGGGGAGAAGGGAAAAAAGGAAACATATGTAAAAGGGCGGATGACGATAGAAGAGTGTCAGCCTTGAAGCAGACACCGAGAGAAAGGTCATTGTATGTGAAAGAACACGGGCTCGCAATTAAAAGGTGGAAAAAGAGTGTATTGGAGAACACTTTAGTTTTTGAAAGGCGGCATGAGGCTATAAGAAAGATGCAAGACTCTGTACGAAGGGCACGTGTTTATCGATAATGGGTTAAGCCTTAGGTGAACCCCAACTTCAAGTATGAGACACCGCCGTATTTTGTAGCCACCTAAGACTTAATTAACCCATTAACGATCATGCCGTCTTTCAAAAGGTAGTGTTTTCACCCCTTTTAATTGCCTGCACGTGTTCTTTCAAGTACAATGACTCTTCTCTCGGCGTCTGCTTCCGGGCTGACCCATAGGCCGTATCTCATGCGATACACTGCTAATTGCTGTATATGTGCCTTACATATTGTGGGTGGCAAAACAGTTGAGATCTTTGTTGAGGCATAGCTAAACGTTGCACTTGTCACAATAAATGAAAGAAGAAACGCCAAGCCTCCGTGGAACACACGACACTAGTCATAGCGTAAGCTGGAGCAGCGGTCTTCTAGAGTCCCCTGTAAGCTCTCTTAGGGCGACTACTACGATAGGGTACCTCACAAGTACACAGGTACCCACTGCGCCATAATTCATCATTTTGCGAAGTAGCGAGCTACCCACTACGTGTCCGTAGGGCAATATGTGCACCAACGCAGCTGCACTCTTTGTCGATGCTGTGGCTGATGATGATGAAGCATTGCTGAGCCCTTTGTGATGGGGGAGGGAAGATTTAAACCCTGCACTCTTTAAGAACTCACATTGTGCGGTGCCGGGTGTTGTTCTGTCGCTCAATATTACACCTGTATAGGGTCTTTTTGCGAAGAAGTTCCAAGCACCGGTATCGCTCTGTGGTAGAGCCCTGGTTTGTTTTCTCATCGTGCGCGATCGCTATATACGACAGACGCCGGCTGGACAACTACGCCACCAGAATAGGCTATTTTTGTGTATTCATAACAGCTTACGTTGTTAAAAGCTTTTCCTGGTGGGCCAGACCGGCCTGTGGCCGACTCCAGTCGCCGTGGGCTGAGCTTCTACGTACTTTGTGCTTAAAAAGATCTTTGCTGCTACGTTACGTTGGGGGAACGAGAAATGGGAATAGAAGGAGGAGAAGGAGAGAAAGGAAAGGCAAAGCAGGTATGTTAACCAGTCTAGAAGGACCGGTATGCTACCCTACACTGGGGGAAGGAATGGGGGAGGTATAAAGATAGAGAGAGAGAAAAGGAGAGCACGCACGCACAAAAAGTCACACACATCTCACGGTCATCATAACGACGTTAGTCTATAACCGACGGTGCAGGTCTGATGCCTTCAAGAAGTTGAGCACTGCCTTCGTCGCCTTCACCCGCGATGACCTATCAGGACGACATTCCAGAATGGTTTCTGCCGTCATCGGTCTGGGATCTATGCGAGCAAGAGCGACTGCGAGGGATTTGCTCTACGCATTGTAGCGAGGACAGTCGCAGAAGATGTGCTGTAGTGTCTCCTCGCTACCACAGTTGTCACAAAACGGGTTGTCAGCCATTTGGATTCGAAAGGAGAATAAGATTACAAAAAAGGCAAGGGATGCAAATGGGAAACGACAATCGTAGAGGTGTTCGCGGCAATTTAGGAATCTAAATTACAAAATCAGTATACATTTCACCAGGCATACTGCAACTAGCATAGAGACAGCGTCAGTCATTAACAAGAAGCCCACAGCTGTGTAGAACACAGCAAGATTTCAGTTTTTTGCAATTTCTTAACTGCATGGGCGTTTCGTGGTTTTCGCTATCGCATCCATATTTGGCGCACTCATATGTTACACGCCGAATATAAGGACAGAAGAAGCTAATGTGTTCTTACTCCTGATCCTTGAAACGATCAATCCTTATCTGACGAACCCTTATCAAGTAGCTGAGCTTTCTATCAACGTAAGCGCCTGCCCGCCCTCAACAGATTCCGTAACAAGTGAAAAAATAAATCAACCCGTCATCACCACATGATGGCACTGCACTCTAGCAGGGCCTTTGACGATAACTGTCACGTGACCTTGTCTTCTGTCGATCGACAATTCACCGCGAGCTCCGCTGTTTGCTCGGGGCAAATGGGCCCCTTTCGCTATTGTCCGGCGTGTCCTTTTGTTCTTCGTGCGCTCTCCGCGGAAGAAACAAAGCCCTCCTCGTTCAGGCACTGTAGGATATTAGCAATGCAGATGCTGCGACAAGGCAGGCGATGCTCCGATTCTATTACCAACCTTCGCTTCGCTACGCTAGTTCCCATCTGAGCTCAAGAACTGTCCTTTTTATTTGTCTTTCTTTCGACCTGCGACGGGAACATTACAGCGCTCTAGCTTGTCCAGTGTCCTCGATCGTCACGGCGAGCGCAGCTTGCTGCCGGTTGCTATTTGTCCCGCGCATCACGGAGTGTGCGCGGCCGGTGCTTGATAGGTCGCCCTTGCAGCAAGCGCGTGTGCGCAAGGCGTGCACTCTTCCATCACAAGGTTGACCATCCAGTTCGTCAGAGTGATAGTGGCCAGATCTTTTTTTTTGTTTGCTCTGCGTTTATTTTGTAATGTGGCACAGTCGCGTCGTTTTTATGAGCTCGTAGATCGCTAATAAGGCGGCATCAGGGGCTAGTTGGTACGACTTCATGCTTGTAGTGCGCTGCCAGTGGACACGGACGAGAAAAAAGAAAACGAGGAAAAACAACACAGGGTGATGCGCAAACTCACAACTACTTTATTTCGATCATGAACAGCCTTATGTACGTACAAGAGAGAAGGAACACGAAATGATGCGGGGGGGGCGAAGGGGGTTCAGTGATAAGATGTAGAACACAAAAAATAAGATAAATAAAAACATCAGGGCTTCAAACAATGTCACCGAAAACGTGTCAGGAACTTACGTATGCGGTGATACGGCTTCCTTCAAAAAGGTAATTTCTTTTTGAGAAAGGGCGATTGAAGGTGTGCTAACGCATTCTTCGCAGACATGCATGTAAAATGCTTCAATAATTTCCCTCTCTGTCTGATCGAATGATCGTGCCAAAACTTTTGTGTCAGGGAACATCGCCGTGCACTTACATTCTGCGCAGTGGGAAGCCAAATGGCCAGGGTGTGTTAACAGCGAGACAGCGTAATTATGCTCTTTTAGTCTCTCATCAATGCACCTCCCCGTTTGGCCTATGTACTTCCTATTGCAGCAGAGGGAGATGCCGTAAACAACGCCTTCTGAGCATTCCACAAATTTGTTTCTGTGCTCAACACTACAGCTAGTTTCCTTCCTTGCGCTTTCATTACTGTTGACCCTTTTGCAAAGCCCTTTTAGTCTGTTTGGCGCTGACAAAACAACTCGTACGTCAAACTTTGACATGACTTTCTTAATCCTATGGGAGAGATTATGGATGTACGGAATGACAGCCGGTCTATCCAAGCTCCCACTCGACCTTGAGGGTTGCTCTATCTTCCCAGTAGTGAGCATTGCAAGGGCCTCGTTGAAGACAAAGGCACATCGCAAGATTTCTGCGGAGACAGCTGTCATTTCTCAGCGCTGAGGACCCTTTCCGCATCCGAAGCTCGGAAGAGCTGACGGCGTTTCTAGCTGGGACCAAGCCAGTGCAGTGCATTTCAGTGGACGTTAAGGACATGTTCTTCAACATTCCCAGGCAAGATTTACTCAAGTCTGTGAGGAACGCTGTCCATGATATTGGCGAGCCCAGATTTTTGGAAAAAAATGAGACGCGCCCGCATGATTTCATTGACATTTGGTCTTGTATTTGACTTCACTGTACATTGAATTTGATGGGTCTTTATACTCCCAGAAAGACTGTATTTCCATAGGGTCCTGCATAGCGCCTATCCTGTCAGATCTGTACATGGCCGAAGGAAACATATCTCTGGAACCACTTCTTCGCCAACGAGGTGTTGTTGCCTGCTTTAGGTATGCAGACGATTACCATCTTTGCGCCCCTATTGAGGAGGAACATAACCTCTTAATGAATGTTTTGCCCTTGTTCTAAAGCCAATTTGAAGGCCTCGAGTTTCCGTTGGAATCCCCCACCGGTTGTGTTATACAGTTCCTCGATATAAAAATAATTCTTAACAAGCATCATACGTGTTGGGCATATAATTCTAGGGGAGAGAAAGAACTAGTTAGGTTCGATTCTGGGCAGTAGAAACTGGTAAAAAGAGCAGTGGCTTTGCTTTGTGTGCAGCAAGCTATCAAGAAGCCCTACTTTCACACGGTACCGGCCTGCCTTGAAGCTCAGACTGCCAGGTTGAAAAAGGCGTCGCACCTGGATAAGGTTATCTGCTCGGTTGCTGAACAGGCCCTTGCGATCCTCATTACTGGGAAGATAGTGCAACCCTCGAGGTCGAGTGGGAGCTTGGATAGACCGGCTGTCATTCCGTACATCCGTAATATCTCCCATAGGATTAAGAAAGTCATGTCAAAGTTTGACGTACGAGTTGTTTTGTCAGCGCCAAACAGACTAAAAGGGCTTTGCAAAAGGGTCAACAGTAATGAAAGCGCAAGGAAGGAAACTAGCTGTAGTGTTGAGCACAGAAACAAATTTGTGGAATGCTCAGAAGGCGTTGTTTACGGCATCCCCCTCTGCTGCAATAGGAAGTACATAGGCCAAACGGGGAGGTGCATTGATGAGAGACTAAAAGAGCATAATTACGCTGTCTCGCTGTTAACACACCCTGGCCATTTGGCTTCCCACTGCGCAGAATGTAAGTGCACGGCGATGTTCCCTGACACAAAAGTTTTGGCACGATCATTCGATCAGACAGAGAGGGAAATTATTGAAGCATTTTACATGCATGTCTGCGAAGAATGCGTTAGCACACCTTCAATCGCCCTTTCTCAAAAAGAAATTACCTTTTTGAAGGAAGCCGTATCACCGCATACGTAAGTTCCTGACACGTTTTCGGTGACATTGTTTGAAGCCCTGATATTTTTATTTATCTTATTTTTTGTGTTCTACATCCTATCACTGAACCCCCTTCCCCCCCCCCCCCCCCCCTCCCGGTCATATCGTGTTCCTTCTGTCTTGTACGTACATAAGGATGTACATGATCGAAATAAAGTAGTTGTGAGTTTGCGCATCACCCTGTGTTGTTTTCCTCGTTTCTTTTTTCTCGTCCGTGTCCACTGGCAGCGCACTACAAGCATGAAGTCGTAGATCGCGTCTTGTTTTTACGTTAGCGGCTCCCTCTCGTACCAGTTCCTGGTGAAGAGTATACACCCTAACGCAACCAAGAAATCCATATCGCTTCAAGTTCATGCGGAACCGCTCTTACACCGTTAGCAACAGGACCGTCGGCTCAGTAGAATCGTCCGACGAGTCGGTCCGATATCGGCGGCTTGCGCGCCTCCTCCAGCGGGGCTGGGCGGAAAGGGCGGCGCTGGTGAAGTCAGTGGCGTAGCCAGGGGCTGGTACGCCGGGCCCGCGCCAGCACTCTCTAGAACATCTCTTTTTTTCTAGAGGGTGTTGCCCGTGATTAGAGGAATTCGACATTCCTCTTATCTATGCGCGTTCGCAAACGACGATTATAACTATGATGAACACGATTACCGCGGAAGTTCTGCACAGTGCACAACAATCTCTTTAAGTGCGGGAAATGAACGAGCATGCCCCAACTTGTCTGAAGGCGCACAACCAACTTTTGCAGATAGCAGAGTCCTTCCATCTGCGCGCTTACGCATCGGTCGGCTTCAAGCAAGGCGTCAGCCGCTTCGACGACTCAAACCAGTGTGCAATGCAAGACGGGCTGAATTAATGCATCGCCGAGAGCGGAAGCATTGTTGATCAGCCTTATTAATTTTCTCGTCTCAGTAATTTCCTGCGCCATGGGAGACCAGCTTCGATTTGCAGTCGAAGAAAGAATGACGGACAAATCGTGCACTGGGGATTTGCGGTGCATAGAGTGCCAGACTTTGCCCAAATGACGTCGCCTTGTGGATGGTGAAAATAACAGCGACATATCGCGGAAGCTTCTTCTCTCGCGCGCATACCCGGACTTCAAGCGCCTCGTAAAGTGACGAGGAGGTACCATTACTAATTGCTCGTTTTGATTAGCGAAACATAACTTTCCGACGACAATAACCGCTACGCACTTTTGGGAAATGCGAAGGCGCCTTATGGCAAATTTGGGCGCAGCCCATGCATATCTGCGGTGCGCATCACCAGAGGCATCCTTAATTACTACTCCTTGTAGCGTTTCAAAAAACGTTAAACCAAGCAATATATCTCTCTCTTATGTCCCCAATTATGCTTATTTGTAACCAACACCCGCTAACGCAGTGCTTAACAGGGCTTAAACGTGGCCCTCCGTACGTATTTGTTTATTTATTTATCTTCAAGGCTCGAAGGCGTTACAGAGTGGAGTCGACGGTAATATACACAATTAAACAGAACAAAATAACATGGCTGCTGTGAGTATAAATAATATCCAAATGAATCTTTAACTGCAATTGCATCGGTCAATGGAGGTCGGTAGGTGGTTCGCGATTTGGTGTAGCTGGAATATAGCAATCGTAAAATAATTTTGTGAGGAAGAAAGGAACATGTAAGCGGTCCCTGCGCCATTAAACGTCATTCATCATCAAGGAGCATGTACATTGTGTCGACGATCACATCATTAAAATAAGCAGGAAAGCTTTGAAAGAAAACCATGTTTTAACCGTGCATTATGTTACATAGCCCGAGTTAGCCATCGTTATTAATCATATAGCTAACATTGTCCATTATTAGCCGATAGTAGCCGACATCATTCATCAATTAGAGGCTCTTGCTACTATTAAAATATCTGAACTTAATCTTTTTCAAAAAGTCTATTACTTCAGCAAGAATTTTAAATAGGATGTGAAGCCGGGGGTGCTGGTGAAGATTCTTTTTTAAAGGTAGCGCCGAATACGGACACAGGACAAGGCGCTGAATAACAGTAGCTGTTAGTCAGCGACGCTAACAAGTGCAAAGGAACGCTAGCAGTGACGCACAGGAAGGACGCATTAACTGACGGATTACTGACGAAAACCATCTGCGCACATACTGGCGCAGAAACATACAAAAATAAGTAGTCGGCGCAGTTAACTCGCGAAAGAATTGCAGCGCCGCTTTAGATACGCTGTTTCATGAAAGGCCAGGGAAGGTTTGGTCACCGATTTTGAGCATGCCAGGGAATGTGTGCTCACAAATAGAAGTCTGCCTCTTGCAGCCGCTATGTACTTTTTTTTTCTTTTGGCGTTGAACAAACAATGAGACTTCGTGCAGGTAATGCCGATTAAAAGGGTTTTCCCGTTCCCCTGCACTTAGACAGAAACGTCAGAGCTTTCTCTCAAGGTTATTTTACTGCAGGATATTTCTACTGAACACACTTCAGAGCATCAACTGAATTTCCCCAGTCCAACCTATGTATGTCCAACGTTAACAACTAAACAGACCAAGAAAGCTTATTTGTAAACTCTACTTGCTGCGCAACCAGCAGGAAAGAAGGAGGAAGGCAGGAAAGAGCGCAGCTCCCCCCTTATTTCCCCCTTTCCTGCTGGTTGCGCAGCAAGTAGAGTTTACAAATATGAACCAACTAGTCTGCAAAGAAGTATTGCTGCAGGAAAGCTTTTCCGCCTTGAAGACCAGCAGCCAAAGCCTCTGATCGCATTTCTGGAGCGTCGATCGCTTTGGGCTTCGCCTAGTAGAGCTCCGTGTATAATGAGATACGAGTCTATGTAATTATCCTAATGGTGAGAAGCACTTCAATTATCTAATCTCTTACGGTAGGTAGTTACCGTTTGAATGCAGTCATAGCTAAGAAAAAGTAACAAAGCGACATCGTCGCTCTAATTAGCGCTCGCGGAGAAAACCGATGCACGTTCATTAGCGCATCTTTTCTTTCCGAATGAACGAAAGACTGAGAAGAACGGAAAGATAAGCGTAAATGTTCTTGTAATAACGAGACGTCCTGTCGAAATCAATGCTTGTTTCACTAGTAAGCACTAAGATCAAGCGAAAACTACAAATATAGCAGTAACTATGAGATAAAATAGTACTAACTAAAACAACGTTCCGTTCCATTCCGAAAACACATCATAAAAATGTTTTACCACGGTTGTTTCGGCCGCAAAACGATGTAGTTAAGCAGATCGCACAACGTCTCTTTATCCATGACCGTTTTTTGCGGAACACATACACGGACGAGAGAGAACTAGACACAATGGGCGCAACAATCTCGCTATGTTATGATCGTTTATCCTCGCATATTTATATAAAATACGCCTACAAAGTGTTTTGTACATTTATGAACAGCCTACAAGATTTGCAACATCACTAAACAAAAGTTATTCGTCTAGCCGGACATCATTCGGGACAAAATTCGAGGCAGCCCGTTCACTGATTACGGCGAAAGCGAAGCCTGCTTGTACATGTATACCTCATCGGAATCGCCATGAGTGCAGAATGTGTCGTATGTTGATGCAAATTTGCGCGCCCTCTGTGCGATTGTCGTCGTTTAATTTAGTGCCCAAAAGCTCCTCGGCGCAGCGCTAGAGAATACTGGAATCCGGAACTCTTGAACCTTCGACCCAGACTTCAAGAGCCCGAGCTTTTCTACAAGGG
Organism: Rhipicephalus sanguineus; assembly: GCF_013339695.2. NCBI lineage: Eukaryota > Metazoa > Arthropoda > Arachnida > Ixodida > Ixodidae > Rhipicephalus > Rhipicephalus sanguineus. Next base: position 163,597,855 of record NC_051182.1, on the reverse strand, counting down.
CTATAGTGTGATTTTCTTATAGGAATCAGGGCTGACTAAGCCTAGTGTGTGGGGTGTCTTTATTTTTCCTCTTCTTTTCTGCCCTTACGTCCACAGCAGAGTGGTCGACCGAATAATTCACCTCGTTAAGCATTCATCTCTTTTACTCTCTTTGGCACACTAACTGTCTTCTTACTATACACGTTACGGTGCACGTTGAGTAGAGAGGAAAGCTGAAGACAACAGTCACATGAGTCTAGCTCCGTGTTCATCGAAATGACCATCTAGGCCTAAATAATTGCCGTACAGTGAGTTGCTCAATATAGTAAATTGCGAACTGACTGTGCAAAAGTGATTAACGTTTGGTAGAAGGGATGCGGTAGAGAAGAGGGTTAAATCCGGTCGGCCATCGTCAAAGAAAGGGCGCCCCTTGCAGCGATGATTTGTCTCGCTCCGTTGCTGAAGGTACACCTGTATCCATGACAAAATAATTTAGATGCATAAAATAGTTCTTGCGGCTCCCGTTAAGCGACGGAAGTAGCGGGCCGCGAACGCTAACGCTAACTCAGCGTACGCTATTCGAAAACTGCCTAATAAATCAATGTGAAATAGCGATATTAATAATTAAAATGAATATACTTGGCCTTACGCTACTGTGATATCGAAACACAAGTGATCGATGTGCTCGAACACCTGTTGCCCTGTGCACTATGAGGGGTGGCGTTTCTGACTCGGCAATCTTTTACGCCTTTTAAAATTGTGTTTGTTATTATTTATTTATATTTACAGAAATACTGCAGGCCACATGGCCCAAGCAGGAGTGAGAATACAAAAGCATCAAAACTTTCCACAACAAAGGTGGATAACCAACAGAATCCGAAAGAAGAAATGCAGGCAATACAGGCGGCGAAAAGTCAATACAAATAAATGATTGTGAATACAGTGACAGTGAAACAAATCATCAAGTGAATGAAATAGAACCAATTCAAATTAAACTGGAAACAGAGACTGTTTACAGAGTAACCTAGGAGGAGGCACTTGACTGTGCTAAGGACAATAGTTGGTCAGGTGGCAGGTTGTTGCATTCTGTAATTGTTTGCGGAAAGAACGACAATTTAAATACGTTTGTTCTGGCAAAATAAGGAGTTATAGAAAGCGGATGAGTATGACGAGTGATTCGCGATGCAATTGGTACGATGCTGGGTCGAGCCCGAGTTTCCGATTAAGCAAAGAATACAAAAACTTTAAACGCTGATCTTTGCGCCGGGACTGCAAAGAAAAAATCCTGAGGAGATTCCATAAACGTCCTAACGGAAAACTGGTAGCCGTATAAAGAAAAAATAAGTCGCACAGCCTCTCGCTGAATTTCTTCAAGCGCGTTAATATTGACGTTGGTGCACGGGTCTCATATAATAGAAGCATATTCAAACTTAGGCCGGATCAGGTGCTCCAGACGCTTAACATGTGGTGGTGAATTTTTAAGCTTGTGTCGTATGAAGCAAAGTTTGCGAAACGCAGCAGAGCATGTGTTAGCAATATGGGTGTTCCAACAAAAGTTATTTGTTAGAGTGACACCGAGACAATTATATGCGCAAACATCAGTTAAGGGGTTAAGACCTATGGAATAAGAAAACTTGAGGCAGCGAAGTCTTCTTGTGACGCGAAGAAGTACGGTCTTATCAGAGTATATTATCTACAGTATATTTATATTACTTAATAATTATTGATATCACGATTGCAGTTAAGTTACCCTGTTAGGTTTTATTATCAATCTTGTACATGATGCTATCGATTTCCAAAGCCATTAGCGGCACGAAAATGAGAGAACGGGTGAATTGCGCTGGCCTTGTCAAAGTGTTTAACGACGCTTAATGGCCTTGTAAAAAAAATGCTGGCTTGACTATTCAAGTAAGTACTTCGTAAAATGATCGGCGAAGGTACTCTCCACTAGAGAACTGTCAGATACAGCGAGCATCAGTTGCGATTGCATAACATGTCGAGCACATGTCTACACTGCATGTAGGCAACATTAGCCAGCAGCAGCCTACTGCAGCCATCATTGAGAAAGGAAGTAGGAGGGAGCATGACGTCCAATGTCTGCGCGCATATGCGACCACACGTCGCCTCATTGTGCACAAATTTTTTCTTCGTCAACTTACTCATGCTTCGCCAGGGACGCATACACACAACCAGCCTATGCATCGGTTCTCGCGCTAAAAAGATGCGTTTATATGTTTCGCACCACAGTAATTTCTCGCAAATAATTTCTTTCTCGGCAGATTTGGAGTGAAGATGCCCCGATGAATACAAAGTGCAAATCTGGAGTTCTGCAAGGATCGTTCGAGAACTTAGCTCCTTGAGTGGCATCCAACAGACTTCTTTTAGGAAGGTAACGCCCCTCCACATAGAAGCGTCCTTAATGAGGTAGCTTCGTTGCTAGACTGGTCAGTGGCTCAATTAAACGGTGCCCGCAGGGTGTGCATGAAAGCTAGGAACACGGTCCCTGTTTTAAGTACGGAACTTCTGCGAATAACTTCGAGCACTCTTTTGGAGACTTCGTCAGAGTTTCCAGCCGAGCGTCTTTCGCTTCATTTCCCAAACATTGTCGAACTCGAAATATTGTGCGAAGGTACTTCACGTGGAAAGAAGGGGAGCAATCTTCCACAGCCGCACATGGCTGCTCCGATGGCGTATGCAGTAAAATATATGTGACCGACACTTGTACCTTCTTTAAGATGTTACCTGTGATAAAATTAGACGTTTCACTACTTAGTGCAGCACAGCAAAATTCCTGCGCAATAGAACGCAAAATTATCTTCAACAGCAGTCACAGTCACTTATACAATGCTTGCGTAATGGTAAGTAGGCGTGTGAGCTAATGTCACACGTGATTGGTCTGCTCTCAGGTTGAAATGACCAGGTTCAAAGCTCAGCGCATGAATTATCACCATCGCTCCTGGAAAATTGAGCTTCTCTACAGTTTTGATTTTTTGGCTTTTGCATGACCGTTCGGAGTCACTCGAGAAATGCGTCATAATATGCCTGTGTCGCTATTTGTTCGAAACATAGAATTCATATATTTGTTTTACACACCTCCTTATTGATTCAGTTATAATCATATGATTTCCTAATATATCCATCTTGGTGTACGCGGCACTTCGTCGATTTACCTCTGATATTGATTTAGACAAACCACTGAATATTTTAAGCGCGTGAAACAGCAACAACAACAATAGCACTGATGACTTCGACAATGACAACGAAAGTGATAGCAGCAATTCCTAAGTGGGTTGCTGGGCGCTGGTCGAAAATATGAAGCGAGTAAGGAATTTGAACACGTGCCACTTGATGGCTTAATCATTAGGGCGAGCAATCTTTGTTAAGTAGGCTTCTATGACGCTACGCGAGCCGTGCTCATCGGTTTAGCAGTCCGGGTAACTGCGCAGAGATCACGGAATGACAAAAGCCTAAGCGTGAACGTTGCCTTGTGTGGGTGAAATATGTGTTTAGGCTCCCGTTCTCGTCTTGTGCCTGAGCGGTGTTTTGTAGGAAGGTCGCAGTCACGACGCCCTCATTCTCGCTATGAAAAAAAAACAATAATCGAAATAACCAATTATGGTATTTTTGTGACTTCTCAAGAACACCGTCAGGGGCAAATATTTATCTGGAACTGTCGACAACTGTGTTGTGACCGGAAAGCTTCACGTTTATTCCATGAAGACTTAGGAATGCGGACACAGCTGCATGAATGGGTATTCAAACAATGAAAATTGCTTGAGCTTTTCCTCACCCATAGATCACATCACATATCGCTGCCATAATTTTATACTCTATACACACCTTTTACGCTTCTAGAAATATAGCGCGTGACTTTATAGGCCTCTCTACAGCCATAATACACCCTGTCATCGTAATCATTGATCATGGCTAAAAACACATAAAAGAGATGGCGCTCTCTTTGGCCATCCATGGCCCTTGCGCCACAAAACCTCACTAATCATCATCATTGAGTTTTTTCTCAAGTAATGAACCAACTAGCTCAGCAACAAGCCCTGTTGAAAATTGCTACTTTACGTTGCTAAACGCTCAGCAGTCAGTAACCAGCGCCCCTTTGGGGGTAGTGTTAAACAGCAGTTCAGATGCGCACAACACGGGCACTAAAAGAATGCCTCAAGCTTTGCAAGAAACTTGTCCTAAAACATAAGGTTTTCTTAGACGAACACTAAAGTACCTCCTATATTGCGAGAGCCCTGCCGACAGGCATCCAATCGGGCGTCTACTCGAGTGTTGCTCTGGAGCTTGGCTTTCAGAAATTGCTACGGCGTACGTGATCCTAAACTGAGCCGCATGACAATGCTTCAAACACCGCTCCTACCACAAGCACTCGGGCATCCAACCCCCTTCTTCCCTGACACCCGCCACACACCGGAACACTGTTTGCTGGTTTACGAAAGAGAAAAACTGCAGTTCTACGCACTGTTGCCGTGGGTTAAAAATAACTGCCAAGATGAAGGAAACAATCCCGAAAAAAATTCCGGCCGCAATGAGAAAAGTTTCGTCTAAAACTCATAAAACGACCATGTAATGTCAGTGCCAAAGGAAACACGAGAATGCAAGAAGTATTCATTATATGATTGTTGAGAGATTATTGTATGAGTAGTGATTGCTGAAAAAATGTTGGTGAATGTTTTAGATCACGCTCACTATTCACTTAAAGTGCTTATCTTTCTAAGGACGTAATTTCTTTGGTTGGCGAAGCTCAAAAGCTTCGGCGACTGCCAATGTGCCTTGTGCTCTCAATGAGGCAAGCAAGTGAGTGTTGGCGCCAACTTCCTGGTATAGAATATGATCAACTAAATCACACAAATGAGCAAACGCTTTGAATAGTCTCCTTCAGAGGACCGACTATATGAGCTCCAAGGCGTCGTTTAAAAGACGAACTCTCCCAATAGAATGTCCAGCGACTGAATTAGCCAAAGAAAAACAAAAGATGGGCCACTCTAATTCTCATCTAGGCAGCTCTTTTGAAGATGTCTTTTATAATTAACGTCGTTTCCGCTCACAGAAGAGCCCACTTACACTACGCACTCATTATTCAGTTCAAAAGCGGCACGTAAACCTTATTCCCGCTCTTCCTGCTCCTTTTAAACAAATTAGCGATTATCCACTTAATTAGCTTCTTCTTCAAGAAATGGCAGGTACATAAATAAAAAACTTGAGTGCCCTTATTGACCTGAGACAAAAAGAACCTTTAACGAAGAGCCTCTGTGCTCGAAAAGTAAAAGAACCGCTTTCTTAAGGGAGGGATATGAGTTTCCATAAAAAAAGTCAACTTCGCCGCAAGGGCGAAGCAATAAATGCGATAGCAACAAATTGGACTGTTGTGCGAAGTAAGGCTAGCACAGCATCTCATTTCATTAGCATGCGACGTGGCGTAACTCAACGAAACACTCGCGTAAAGAAACGCCGCAGCTGCAGCGAGCGAAGCGACATTTGTGGTGTCTATGGCTTCAACGCAAACTTTGCGATGACAGCGCAACACGCACAGAGGTAGGATCCTATCTAAATATACGGCGCGCGCGACAGCGGGCGACCATGCCTGGCCGGTCAAAGTACGCGTTTCCTGGCGGAGCCCCGCAGCCCCTCCCCCAGCACTCCTCCATGCGCCTTTCGCGTAGCGGAGACGGCCGGCGCGCTTCGTCTGCTTAAGCCGCAATCGTCAGCAGAACTTGCACGCTTTCACTCGCACGCTTTCACTCGCACATAGAACACACGACGCGTATGGCGATGTTATAGAATTGGACTTTATACTGAACATCTAGGCGACGGCAAGAATGCGCCTGGAGGGTCGATATAATTGCTATCGCCATAAAATCTATTCACAAATTCTAATGTGAGATCCGACTGAAGAAACACAAGCACTGCCGCTAGCAGCGAACACGTTTGCGGTATGTGCATATACATCTCTGTGAATACAAAGTGGATGGGCAATACAAAAGTACAGAAGTCAAACGAGGCAGTTTATTGATTCTACTCGCAGACAATTCCAATGAATTCAGATTTCTTTCACCAGTACCTCTTACCTAGAAAGCAGTATTGATCGCTGACTTACATATATAACTGTAATTATATATGCAGATATGTAAACGGCGCCCGCGTTAATGACTACGTGTACGCATGTCATTGTCTTTAATTAAAACTCAGTCATTGCCTTTAAAAACCTGTCAATGTCATTGTCATTTATTAACTCCAATATGAAATTCGAGTTATTATTCAATATATTCCTTTGTCTGTGGCTTATACACAATAGTGGGTGCGTTACATCAGTAAAAGAAGGCTTTATCATTATCATGATAATCACAGGAACGTGTTTGATGCTATTTTTGCTTTCCTCAACGAGACAAAGCGAACGAGATATTAAATTCCTACTTGTAGAAGTTTTCTTATTGAAGCAACGAATCAATAACACATAAAAAATACCGCTTGGTTACGATTTCATTTCATTATTCTCATTTATCTTTAGGGTAACCCTTTAGCTGCCTGGTTTGAATGTACCGGTAAATAATTGTTGCACTCTTTCCTTTACATGTTTGCTTTTCATTTTTTTTTTGTATTCATTAGTTACTACTCCACATATTTAAAATTTCATATGAACAATTATTGGTCAATCCCCCAGTTCGGGTATGCGCCATATGTGAAGGAACATCATCATCATCATAGTCATTAAATCCTTTATGGCATTGGCATAAAGCAGGTATGGCCGCGTCGTTGAGGAAAGCACACGTCGGGTGACCGGGATGAACAGGCGCAGCACGGAGGGCATGGAGGCCGCTGACGAAGACGGAAAGCCCACGGCCCAGGAAGCTCCGGTCGTCGGGAACGTTGTGGCAGCGAAGGACCCACAGTTTCGCGATTCCGCGACAATGAGCCTTGCTTCGAGACTCAGCGGTGGCCAGGACACCAAGGTACGTCGCAAGAAGAACAAAGAAAATGAGCCTGACAGCAAGCCCAAGAACGGATCTCCCACTGTCGACATTACTTTAGTGACAACTAGGAAACCAAATCTCAAAGCCGTGGGACGCCTAGCCGGACAGCGCGCGATCCGCTCGTTGATGGAAGCGTTTGAGAAAGTTCGCCAGCTGTGCTCATGGGCGAGGGACATTTGCGCATCCGTCCCGGGTTCACACTCGGACACTAAAGCCTTGGACGGCCTCGTGTTATCGCTAATTTCAGAAGCGTGCAAGAGGGCGGGCCAACAAATTTTGGACGACGTACGAGCAGCGTACTACTCGGTTGGACTCGTCGAATGCTGCGATGTGTTTCCTGTGGCTAGTCACGGAGAATCGGCTAGTTCTAAGGAACCGAGAACAGGCAAGAGGGAACGGAAGTGGGAACCTGTGGAGATGTCAAGTAAGCGTGCACGACGTGAACATTGAACTTGTCAGCGAAATGGAAGGCTACCAGCGCACGTGAATGCACGATGATGGCTGAACGAAGAAACGCAGCAGGTTTATCTTCTTGCTTAATTGTTCGTGCAGCGAGAGATACGAGGATGTGATTTTTGTACATATATAATTGTTCCAACAATACATAAAATCACGAGGAAAAAAAATGGTAACCGGCAACGCCCGAAATTATCTAATGGGCCATCAGGAGTGTACCAAGTCCACCTCTCTCCTTAAATTGCTGATAACGTCCTCTCGAAGTTCATCCCTGGAAATAACCACGACGAAAAATTGTGGGCGCGAATGACTTTTCTCACAGACTTAGTGTTGTGCGCTAATGCAGCAAGTGTGCGTCTGCTACATATAGCAGCAGTGCCGTAGACTGTCATATGTCTGGAGAGACAGTTGAGGGACGTGCTGTAGCTAGTGTAGCTGAATTGACGCCAGTTACTGCCAGGAATACAGTGCGTGGCATCATGTAGGTGAAACAAACTAAAGCAAAATTGAGAGCGACAGGTGCAATCTGCCACCAAACCAACTTGCCGGCATGCACAAAACTGGTGTCGCTGTTGGTATCTGCCCTCAGCGCTTGGAATTAATCTATGCATCTATCTAAAGAAAAAGAAAAATTTGGCCGAGACGAGTGATCTGCGAATCATAGAGACCGTCAGACTCGTCACACTTTATGCTTACTGTGAGTCCCAATGCAACAGTTGTGAAAAGAAACGAATACTGTCTGTTAAATGGGCCGCGCAACACTTTTCGAAGTAGTCACCGAATGATTTAATTGGAAAAGCTCATTGCCTCGCGAATCGATTGCCGCAAACATTTTTTTAGAATCCGTCAAGTACGGGCTAAGTTAGAGAGATTTGTCGGACGCTATAATCGCATGCTCTCTTTCGTACCAGCGAGCGTGCTGAAAGCTACGCAGGGGGTGGGGGTGTGACAAGGGGGCATGAAGCTACGTCCGTTCGTCAGCGGGCGTCATGACCTTGAGAGAGAGAGAATAAACTTTTATTTTGAGCAAGCGCATTGTGCGCCCAAGGTGGGTGGCCTCCTTATTCCAGGTAGCCACGGGCCTTCGCCATCCCTCGTGCCCGTTGAACCAGGCTTCGCTTATTCATCAGGTCAGGGTCCGAAAGCTTGGCCTCCCACTGCTCTGGTGCTAGGGTTTTGTATGCATCCCCATACCATATGGCATAGAGTGTCCGCGACATCACAGTACTTGCAGATGTACGAGTGCTCAGTGGGCGAGATACGGTGAAGTAATATACCGTGAACGTAAGTGTTTGCAATTTACCGACGGTTACTGCCTCTTCCCTAGTTAGGCTGGGGTGAGCTGGTGGATTAGTTCTTCGGCCTAGCCTGCAGTGCTGCAAGATGTCGCTGTACTTTTTGGGTGCATCTTCCTTCCTTCTTAGTGCGTCCTGTGGGAAGGCCCGATGAACATGAGCTCGGGCGGAAGAGTCGGCTGCCTCATTTTCTATCGGGGACTCGTGACCCGGAGTCCAAACGATGTACGTTTCTGGTAGGTTCTTCTTTGCTGTAGCTGTGAGTATTTCTAAGGCTTGCCTGGAAATTCTTCCTGTCTGAAAATTTCGACAAGCTGCTTGTGAATCGGTTAGTATTATTGCTTCCTCAGCACAGATTGAGATGTCCAGGGCTATGGCTGTTTCTTCAGCTGTATCGATTTCTGTAGTTAAGATGCTAGCTGCCGTTCTCTCTTTTCCTTTGCCGTCAACTAAGCTCACAGCATAGGTTGGGATTCTTGAATATATTGCTGCATCGGTGTATCTTGTGACCGAGTTTCGGCCGTAGTCTTATCGGAGTTTCTCTATTCTGGATTTTCTTCTTCCGAGATGGTAGGTAGGATTCATTTTTCGTCGGATGCGGGTTAACGTGATGTACTGTCGAATTGTTGCTGGGATAATCCTTTTCTCATCACATTGTTGCATGGCGTCAGGATAGCCTAATCTTCGAAGTGTTGCCCGTCCTGTTTCAGCTAGTTTATGTCGTTCGAGTTGGCTTACTTTGTGTGCTTCCACGAGCTACTCCCAGGTGCTGTGGAGACCTAACGTAGTAGTCGCTGTGTCGAAGCACGTTCAGAGATCGCCATACCAGTCTCGATGACCTTTCGTATGAGGTTATTCAGTTTTTCAATTTCTGCATTTTCGAGGTCTAAATAAGGGGTCCTATAAGTAATCCTATTGATGATGAGTGCTTGGATGATTTTGATTGTGTCTTCTTCTTTCAAGCCATGCCTCTTGTTTGATACCCGTCGTACCAAGTGCGCGACATGCGTGACGGTTTCTTGAAGTTTTGGTAAGGGGCCTGCGCCCGATCCGTCGTTGTGGTTGTGCAGACCAAGGAATCTGAACGAGTCTACTTTAGGTATTTGTACTCCATTCAACCAAAGCTTTGGTTCTGGAATTTCACCTGTTGGCGGTCGTCCTCTTGTTCTAGCTTTTAGTGTAAGAAGCTCCAATTTCTCTGGCGCGCATGTGAGCCCACAAGTATTGAGGTAGTTTTCTGTGCGATCCACCACCGCCTCTTAAAGTGCATCCTGTTGCGTTCCTGGAGAGCCACCGGTTATCCAGATGGTTAGGTCATCGGCATATAGGGCTTGTCTTATCCCCTCTATTTCTTTCAATGTGTTCGGCAGCTTCATCATGGCAATGTTAAAAAGGAGTGGCGAGATAACAGAGCCTCGAGGGGTTCCTTTGTTTGCCACTTCAAACTGGTCCGATTTCAGACTGCCAAGGCGCACTTTTGCTGTTCTGCCGGTGAGAAATTTTTGCACGTAGCGGTACGTTCTTTCGCCACAGTGCGTGTCCCGAAGGTTCCTCAGTACCGCCCTATGAGAGACATTGTCAAAGGCTCCTTTCACATCCAATGCCAAGACTGCGTTCTTGCTGTGCTTGCCTAGATGATCAATGACGTCCTCCTTGAGCTGTAATAAGTAGGGCTGTGCGAATAGTGAAATTTCATCTCGAATCTAATTACACTCGAATAGTGCCGAATAGTGACCAAAAATACCGAATTTCGAATAGGTGACCGGCAAAAGAGCGAGGGATTGTGGGATGCGTCGTCTGCTGCCGGTTTCCGGTTCGAGGCAAGCAGACGGCGAACCGCACCGCCGTAGGCCTCTGATTGTTCGGCATTCTCGCACGCGGCATTATTGCCTTGCAAAACCACGGTAGGCTGTTCAGCCGTCGGCTACTCCAACTCGAGCGCTGAAGAGAAACGTAAATAGCAAGCTTACGCATGTATTCCCTGCGAATATTATATCGAGAACTGCATTCTCGCGCAGCCGCACCTAGCAAAGACGTCGATCCTTTTTTTTCCTAGCGTGATAATTTTTTGCGTTCCTTTTTTTTTGTTGTTGTTGTTCACACCCGGGCTTCTTCCTTTCTTTTCTTTTTTTGGCTTGGTTCTTTTCCTCTGCGTATATATATGCGTGCGCTTTTCAACTAAATGTCAGTTCGAAGAATGCGCTGCGTCCTTGTCCTCTTGTTCGTGTTTTGTCTAGTGTTTGCGATCGATACCATTGTGAATGCCCCGCCACGGTGGTTTAGTGGTTATGGCTCTCGGCGGCTGACCCAGGTCGCGGGATCGCATCCCGGCCGCGGCGGCTGCATTTCCGATGGAGGCGAAAATGTTTGAGACCCGTGCACTTAAATTTAGGTGCACGTTAAAGAACTCCAGGGGGTCGAAATTTTCGGAGCCCTCCACTACGGCGTCCCTCATAATCATATCGCGGTTTTGCGACGTTGAACTCCAGATATTAATAATACGATTAATACCATTATGAATGACACGTTCCAACTCGCTCAACTAGCAACGTTGTTAAGATCTTTAAAATGATGCTTCTCACGTGCAGCAACATAATATGCAATAAAAACTGTTCTCTGTATCGACTGATCTGCTAGCAAAACATTCACACTTCCTGCGAGCAGCAGAAAAGCATTGCACGTCGTTTGTGTGCAGCAAAAATATCCTTACTTTCATGCCTTGCGGGGCTTGTCATCATCGCAGTCGCGTTCACCCAAAACACAAAAGCATCTTTTAAAGCGCTGTCATCGCTGAAACGTGGACGGAGAGGTAGACTTTGTTTACGGAGCGGAAAAAAAAAACAATATCTGGGGTTTTACGTCTCAAAACCATGATATGATTTGAGAGACGCCGTAGTAGAGGGCTCCGGAAATTGCGACATTCTGGTGTTCCTCAACGTGCACTGACAAAGCACAGTACACGGGCCTCTATAGGATTTCGCCTCCATCGAACCCGCGACCTTCGGACCGCGGCGGACGGAGCGAAAGAAAAAAAAAATCACAGCATATGCACGGAGTGAATGATGATGAGTGGGCGAAGCTGCGGAGGTTCATCGGTAAACCGTGAATCTCCCGTGAATTCTGCCCAGTACATCATCACCGACGTGAGATCGGGCGCGTTTATACTAAAGGTTCGATGAGAGTTATGACGACTTGCAGCTCACTTTAATTTTACATGTGCGCTGTGAATTTTCATTGTTTAGAAAACTATGGCGTCTTTTCGTTTTGCTTTAGAAACATCTGGCGTCTTTTCGTTTTGCTTTCAGAAAACATCTGGCGTCTTTCGTTGGTTTATTTAATCAATCAACGGCGTTTTGAACAAAATTTTTATTTTTTATTCACGCACAGGAGAAATCTCACCAGGCACTACCTTGGAGGTAAACAATGGCTGCTAATGGGAATGAGAGACAGAAGAAGTCGGCTTTTAGCTAACACTTACACTTATACTTCTACTAACGTTTCCTACTGGAACATGCCAATGGCTGCTAATGGGGAACGAGAGACAGAAGAAGTCGGCTTTTAGTTAACGCGCACGCTGAGAATTTTTTATTGTTCAACAACGCAAAGGAGAAATCTCCCACCGGCACCACCTTGGAGGTCAAGATCTGATACTAGCGTTAAGACTGGTTACGCACTACGACGGGGACGAACGGGTGCCGCTTTAAGGAGCTTCGCCCCTAAAACGTGCTTGCCGCTGCTCATCCGCGTGGTGTGTCGAACACGCAAGCCGCCGCATCCCATAGTTCCCTGCGATTGCTTATCTTACAGGTCACCTGTTGAATATCGAATAGTATATTTATACGAAACTTGCATCGCCATTTACGGCATGACAAAGGAAAAATCACTGACTCTACGGCGTGGCTCCAGCTTTATTACGTGCTTGTTCGGAAGATTCTTTTTTCACTTTTTATTGGCGCGCAAGCATGATTATAGAGGAGCCGCCATCCCAGTAAGCAGCGCCACTCCTAACCTCCTAAAGGCAAACAGAAGGGGTAGGATAGCTAGTTTTTTTCCCCCTGTGGTAGCATAGTACGGCTCATCTTACAGTGGCAATGTTTTGCTTCATCGCAATGGCTGCTGTGGGCCTAAAAATCTTCGGGCGCCCGTTCACAACAGCGTTTTATTTACGCGCAAGAACTATGGGAGAGAGAGAGAGATACGAAGAGGAAAGGCAGGGAGGTTAACCAAGCTTTGGCTCGGTTGGCTACCCTGCACTTGGGGTGGGGGAAGGGGAAATAATAGAAAAGAAAGGGTAAAGAAGAAAGAAGAAGAGTAAGAAAGGGATGGATGAACTACACAACACGAACTCGCGCTGTTAGTTCACAGGCGCTCGTGAAGTCCGGTGGTCCTCAAGAAGCACAAGAGGGCTTTCGTGGCCTTGCGCATATGCGAGACCGTAGGCCAAGGTCCCAAGATCTTCTTTTCTGTCAGCGGTCTTGAGTCCAGGTGACGGAGCTTGACTTCCATACTACGTCGTTGAGCTTGGTATGATGGGCAGTGGCATAGAATGTGTTCAAGCGTCTCCTCGCAGGCGCAAATGTTGCATGCCGCACTACTGGCCATTCCAATGAGACACGAATACGCATTCGTAAATGCCACGCCCAACCACATGCGGCACAGTAAAGTTGCATCGCGTCTTGAGAGCCCTGATGGCAAACGAAGTTGCAAATTTGGGTCAATAGAATACAGGCGCGCGTTGGAAAAACCCGGTGTATTCCATTATAGAAGAGTGATACGGCGTGCAAGGGATTGTAGTCGCCACGCGGCGTCTGTTCTCAAGAGTGGTATGGGTGTCCGCAGATCTTGGTCATGAGCCGATCGTGCAGCTTCATCCGCGCGATCATTGCCGACAATTGCACAGTGACTCGGCAACCATTGAAATATAATATCATGTTCTTCATTGCCGACAATTGCACAGTGACTCGGCAACCATTGAAATATAATATCATGTTCTTCCTCGAGTGCTTGGTGGTAGTCGTGCCTTATCTCGTACACGGATTGTTCGTGTAATCCGTGCCGTAAAGCAAACCGTAGTGTTTGTAAGGCTGACCTGGAGTCGCAAAAGATGGCCCATCGATTAGGTGGCTGCTGAAGGATGTACTTGACCGCACCTTGAAGCGCTGCGAGTTGTGCGGCTGTCGACATCGGGATGTGAGAAGACTTGAACTGTAACAGTACGTCATCAGATGGAACGACCACCGCTCCGGTAGAGCTGTAGGAATCAGTGGAGCCATCGGTGTAAACATGCTTGCGGTCAATGTAGGTTTCTTCCAACAGACGCAAAGACAACTGCTTCAGGGCTAGCGGTGACATGCGTGCCTTCTTAACGATTCCAGGAACCGATAAGCACACGTCAGGTTGATGGAGAGTCCACAACGCAGATGCCGGACGCATCTGGTGCCAGGTGGTAATATGTCGTAGTGTTTTGTCACAATACCGCAGAATGAAGCATGGGGCCTCCGCGCTGGCAAACACGCTAAATGATGTGACGGTAGCCGTGACAAATGCCGTATGTACGCTCTCAGCGTCTCAACGGTGATATGAGTTGCGACCGGCTGTTCTTGTGCGATAGCGATGGTTGCAGCTGTCGATGAGCATCTTGGAAGGCCAAGACATGTCCGAAGTGCTTGGGCTTGCACGCTCTGTAGTGCACGGATGTTAATCTTGCACGTGTTGGACAGGGCAGGAAGGCTGTACCGCAGAAATCCGAGAAAGAGGGAACATTGAATGCACGGATGGTCCCCATGATTTTCCGGCAACAAACTTAAATACGTTCTCAATGCATATGAGTTTTCTCTTCAGATGTGCGACATGGGGACTCCAGGTTAGGTCGCGATCCACAATGACACCTAGGAATCTATGGCTACTCTTATAAGCAATTGATTGGCCTTCGATGCACACTGGGTAGAAGGACATCGGTTTGCGTGCAAATGCCACTGCTGCACATTTTTCTGTAGCGATAGTCAAACCTTGCTGGTGAAGGTATGCAGATGTCAATATTGCCGCCTTCTGTATTCTTGCGCGCACTTGAGGCCGTGTCACGCCGGACGCCCAGATGCAGATATCGTCAGCGTAGAGAGATATATTAGCCGTCTGTGGCAGCGTTTCGGTGAGCCCCACCAGAACTAGGTTGAAAAGAGTCGGGCTCAGCACGCCACCTTGTGGCACCCCACGACTTGTGAAATGCTTATTCGTAGGCCCATCTTCTGTTACGACGAACATGGATCTCTTTGTGAGGTAGCTCCTTACCCATCGAAAGACGTGACCTCCAAGTTTGTGAACGAGTGGTGCGGTGAGGCAGTGGCGACTGCACAGCGTGAACAAATTTTCACATGTGAAGCCAATCACCGAGGTTTTTGCGGGCCAAAGTCGGCACATTTCACGGAGCTTGCGGCATACGCGACCGAACTACGCAAGAAGTCCGTGGATTGTTTTCGGAAGCGAAGTTGTGAAGGGCTTGACAGTTACCTCATGTGTTCTTTCCTTTTTATTTTTTTTTTTCGTACGCAAATGACATAATCTTCTGTAAAATAAACATGCGCTCGCTTTCGAACCATGGTATCGGTGAAAGTTTGAAGGAAAGGCCTATTGCAACGACGTTAGCTTTAGTTTTAGCCACCCCACCGTAACCAAGTTGCACCATTGGCCTGTGTCGCGTTTTAGGTATTCGTCCTGTCGAATAATTTGAAACTTCGATTACTAGCTATTCGGAAGTCGAATCGAATTATTCGATTCGAATTTGAAACTCGAATATTCGCACACCCCTAGTAATAAGATGTCTTGCGATGATAAATGGTGGCGGTGCGAGTTCATCATTGCGCTTTCCTGTGTAATCTCCCGTCAGTTTCTTCAATAATTCTTGCAGGATTTCATCTTCCGAACCCCCGTACTTTTGAATAAGCTTTGCGAGATTCTTTCTGGAGTTTGTTTTTGATTCCGTGGTGCTCAACATCGACTTGAGGATGTTCCACGTTTTTCAGGTGCTTAAAGTTCCTTGGAGTCTGTCACACATCTGGTTCCAGTTCTGCCTTGCTAATTAATCGGCGTATTTTTCGGCCATTGTCTCGGCTTGCCTGGTGAGCTCCGCTATGCGTTTTTTTAAGACCCTGTTCCGCTTCTGTTTCTTCCATCGACGGATAAGGATTCTACGAGCTTCCCAAAGGTGGAACAGGGATGTGAGGGCTTCTTGCCAGGAAGAATCTCCACAAAGGTGTGTTCGATGCAATTGTCAATAGGATGCTGTTGTGCTACAAGCAGTTTCTGTATTAGGATTGCCGCGCATGTCCTTCCCTCCGCTAGATATGTTTCATATCCCCTGATCTTGATTGTGCCTGATTGGGTTTCTTGCAGGGCTATGACGGCTGGATTCTCTAGAGTAGTTCGTTGTAATAAACTCTGCCTTTTGCTCGAGCATTTTTTTCCTCTTTTTTTTTTTTCTTCGAACGCGTGACTTGCTTTCAGTGTGAATGTGTCATCGCGAGCGAGCACGCGGGCACGTGGCGGCATCCCGCGGCTGCCGCCGTAACTATGCAGCTCACGACGCTCAAATGAGGCAATGGCCGTGTACTTTGTGCTTATGGCGCGTCATTCGGGTTTACGGTATCGTTTGTCAAGAGAAGAGCGGGTGATTTCTAGCTGACTCTGAGAATGAATTGCAAATTCCAGGCCGCGTCCTGCGCTATTATGTTTCGCTCGCATGTTCTCAGGCGCCTAGACTACCGATCGGAAGGTTTTTCTGGCCCTGCTGAAAAAGTGTTGCAGGGCGCCTTTAAGGGAAGCCTTAGTGCATGAGTAAGTTGTGCTTCCAAACTGGCGGTTATCTGCCACAATCCCACGAAGCATGCGATAAGAAAACGCAAATAACTAACACTAAAAAACATGAACGCGCTTTCCACGTTCCAAAAGTGTTCGTTTTTAATCGAATAAAAATAATACTGTAGCAGCATGCACAAAAAAGTGTATTGCTTAACCTGAAGTCCCCGTATAGAAAATTCGGCAAACAATGAGCAGCAGATAAGCATAAGATTTGGGCTTCGTCAGAGTTCAGGTTGAACCCAGAATGTTTCGTCCTCTTCATACCTGCTAAAGGTTAAGAGTCGACGCATGCAGTTAAACTGAACCGATGTTAAGCGTTTGTGTTGTTAACTTTCCCGCAGGACAGTGCTCAAGGCTGGGTTACAAGAGAGACACAGAGCGAATAAAAGAAATAACAAAGGAGGAACGAACCTAGCGTTAACTGTTAACGCGTCAGCCACACCTGCGCTCGACCATGCTGAATGAAGGCACCGATGGAACGATCGAAGATTGTAGGCTTCAAAGAACAAAAACATACTGCGCTTTTCTCAGGGAAAAACCGTCACGTTGAGTCGGGTGTTCCCAGACGATCAAAGCACGGCGCACAAGACGAGCGTGTCATGGCAGCATAAAAAAATATAAAAAAATTTCTGCGCGGCTGACACTCGCGGCAGAAGACGACAGCCTCCGTTCCAAGCTTGAAGGGATCCCTGAAGAAGACCTGCACCTTTTTCAGTTCTCAGAGGAGCAGCTGTTTTGTAATATTTTATTTGATCCGTATGCGTTAACATACCATTTTGTCTTTCATGTAACACGGTTTGATGAGACGCTTAGGCCCAGCGTATTAAGTATAGGCCTCTGTGTATGTGCGTTCGCCACAACTACGCTGTTGCCTCGCTTTCTTTCATGTGGTATTGTTTTTGACATTAATATTATGCCGGCCAGATAAAGGAAGCAGACTGCAATATCGAAGAGCAGCGCCATGCGCCGAGCCTCTCCAAACGCCACAGTGCACCAGGTGGAGACAGTGCGTACGAAATATTGATCGAGCTTTTAATCCGCTCAGGCGGGTATAACGACGTGTGGCTAATCCTGAAACCATCTGTTGTGATACCAGTAGTAGACCCGGCGCCCTGCAAAACACTCCAAGCGTTACCGGCCGATATCACTGTCCTCAAATGAGATCATAATCAAGTTGCATGATGAAACGAATCATACTGTTCTTGTGTAGGTGCCAGGCTGTATGCTGAGAGTCATCCGTAGAGCCGTGAGCGGCTTTCGACTCCGTCTCTCGGCTTTTCACTTGACTTTGGTTGCGAAAACAAGAGCCCCGTGTTATCGCTTTACTTTGTCCCGTTTACAGCGCCTCGCGGTACTCGCTCTGCTTGTACTTCCATCACCCGGGCCTCGGGCAGCAGACCAGACGCGCGTCTGATTTGGCCACTGGGCTTTTCATTTCCCTTCTGTTTCTTCCACTGTCTCCTTGTTAATAATCAATGATAGTTTTGATAAATCGTCATGAATATATAGTATCGGCTATAAAATCAAATGGCACTTGTCTTGACTAATGCGGCGCCATCAGCGATACATTGTTCCTAATTTACCGAGTGAATTTCCGGCTGCGTTAATATAATTTGGGCAATTTGGTGTTTTCAGCATGGAGCCGGCGGAACTTCAGAATTCGACGAAGCAAATGCCTAGCGGCAATCAGGTCATCAAGAGCGTCACAAATGCCGAAGGAGATGCGGGGTAAGGGTGTCACCGCTATCGGACTGGAACGTGCCACGCTTCTTAAGCTGCCGCTCCAGTCGGTGACTCCGTGGAATGGACGTTCTGTTTACTGGCCATGTTGTTCTCAATACTGGCTATTTCGTCGACTGCTAGAATAATTTTCGCAAGTTCCCAACGCCACTCCAAATGGGCCGCCAAACAGCCGGAGGCTCATGCTCTTGGCGCAAGAAGGTCCACGTAAGAAATCAGAAGCTTCGTTCACAAACTGTCCCATGCGACAGTGCTAACAGCTGAAAGGCTGCTTGTTCAGTGCGAAAACTTTTGTCTGTTGTTTCAGGTCTTCAGCTCAGAGGAGGGGACGCAAGCGCTTATTACACGTGTTGGGGGGCGGTACAGAGAGGCTTGCTGAAAGTTCAATCAATAAAATCAATCAATAAAATCAATCAATCAATCAATCAATCAATCAATCAATCAATCAATCAATCAATCAATCAATCAATCAATCAATCAATCAATCAATATCCTGCACTGAAAAAGCACGCTTTCTTTAACACCTTAGCTAGTTCACAGCCCCCGCAATAAGTTTCAGAGTGGTCACCGGCCCGGCACGTCGTGAAAAAAAAGCGAAGCGTATATATATATATATATATATATATATATATATATATATATATATATATAGATATATATATATATACATGAATCAGTTCCTAGACAGGTATTATCCTTTTGTATTCTTTTCTGCTCGACGAGGTAAAGTCCGTACTTGTTCGCATTGAATGTTCTAAGCGTCCACGCGCACTGAGAACACCTATCTATCTACACTGAATGCCGTATCATGAAGTGCTGACACGTCGTGAGACGCCGGGCGCCAGTCCACTGAGCGTAAATGATGTCATTCTGTATAAGCGATACCATTCTATATGCGGCACCGTAAGGAGGCCAGTTTCTGAAGTGGTGCCCATTAATCGGATGGCCTCGCCACACAATTTCGAAAGCGAGGCACGTATTCTTTCCAGACGCTTGCCCGCTCGCAACCTCCTCTCTTGACGCACCGGCCTAATGCGCGTTCTTCGACTATCCGCAATATGCTATGCTCTTGCTTTTTCTTTTCTCCGCCATGCCTGCACCTGTGTCAATGAGCCAATTCACTCTCGCACAGAACTACAGTGCTGCTTCCCAACATGGCGTGGGCTCCTTTATTTTTGCGTTTTCTTCTAAGATGAATGATGTCTCCCAAAGGACTTACGTTAGCTAAAGACACGCATATCTTAACCTGGTAGCTCATGCTATTTGGTCATTAGGAAAATGAAGTCCTTTTTCTTTTGCGTGTTTACGAAAACGCAAGAAAAGGTGCAGGTTCAGTTAGACAAGTTTCTGCTCTAAAGGTGGAATAATCAAAGAGTGAGCGGGGAGGGCTGACAACGAAAGCAAAAAGGACCACACCCACGGGTCGCCGACGGAATAGACTTCACTTGGTTCTTAGAAAACGGGCATTGCGAGCGCTATAGAAAGGTGCCCTATGCGGTCTCCTGATCCATGCTTGTGTTTGCCATTATTTTACTCTTTTTACTTGCCAAAAAGGCTCTGTGATTGCATCGCAAAGTTGAGCCAGCAAATCTACGCTCTGCCTAGATTGCATACGAAATTAATGCCCCTAAATATTCCGTATGATTGCTATTGCAGAAAAAGATATGTGCTTTAACCGGAATAACTAACGGAAACCAAGGTAACCGAACGTCATTATAGGCAGGCTTACAATAAAAATAGGGAAGTGCCTGTGCTTGCACTTCTTGGAGCAAAATGAAGTTCATATCGTTTGATTAACCTCTTTGAACGACTGGATCATTCTGTAGCGTTGTTTGTGCGTCTGCGTAAGCGCGTTTTCATATTTCTTCTGATCCCCTTACCTGTCGCACGGCTCAGATCGCAAGCTGAATGTGTCGGTTACCCTTCCTGCTCTGTGAATCTCATCTGTCGATCTCTCGCAGTTGATAATGATCTCTTCAGTGGACTGCACTGACAGTCACAGACACGACACAGGTGTCCAAACTGCAGAGACACAAGCTCGCGCTGAAACGAAGAGTTCTCATCCCTCATAGAACTACGGGCACGTCGTCATTTGTGTAGGCCTTCCATCTCTTCGGGGTCTTCTCGCAGCCGCCGTTGCCTTTCCCGTTCTCATGCTGCGTGGAGATTCCTAATAATACACTAGAGGAAAATCTGGCGCTAGTGTCCGTGGGAGCTGCAACGCATGGTGCTACAGCCAGCATGGGAATGATGGGTAGTAGATGGATTTGTCTAAGCTTCGTCCTTTCGGCTCCGTTTGGCTCCGTGTCGCCTGCAACCGCTTTGTCGCAAGACTAAGTTTAGCAAACGTTCAACAGTTCCCCTTCACCTTGACCATTTAGACACCAATTCAAATCGTGTCACCAAGTTCACAACGATCCGTTACTTTATCCGACACAGACGCCAAAATACAACAATAAACCAAGCCACAGTGCGTTCGCAGCCGCAAGCACGAAGATTAGGCAATACTACCCATAATTCCCATGGTCGCTGAAGGATCGCAGCTAGTAAATATCATAGGAAACTCTATGGCAGTGCTTCTCAAACGGGAGTCCATGGACACTATGGGTTCCCCGAAGCCATTTTTTGGGGTTCGCGAAACCCATACTGGAAAAAGAAAAAAAAAACGCGTTTTTTGAAGGCACATTATGTCCCGTGACAGCAGCCCCTTCTGACTTTTCGTATGCTTCACTGCATAACATTTTTTTTGCATTGCGGCGAAGCTGAGTTATGTTTCTCCTTCTCCATGAGATCGCTGTAAAGCTTTTGTTGCAGTTTTCTACGACATATGTTGTTAATGCCCATGTTGCTGTTGGCATCTTTACGCAACTGTAAACAACTGGTTACATAACACATGTACGACTCTTCAACATATGTGTTTCTGTACACCATTTGCACATATCTTTAGCGTCATTTCGTGACGTATGTAAAAAATTACGCTATAGTCGCCTTCCCGCCGCATGCTTCGCATAATGACGCTTCCCACGGTACGTGGGATCTGCCGAATTTTTTCTAGACTTGCATATTTGAAGAACAAACACGGCTAGAGGCAGGTTGAATGTGGCTGCAGACTGCACAACTTAGCGACATGCTGTTGATATCGAATTGGCGTGGCACTGCAGTTTAACCATTCTTTGCCAGGGATAAATAAAGGGCACCTGTTTCACACTGCATTCCAACGACGACGCTTTGAATAAGTGCATAATGAGTACCAGTGTTATGTGCTTCCTGGTGCCATCTTTGCGCGAGATTTATCATATTCTGTGTCCAGGTATATGCTATTTCAGATGCCATAAGGGTTAAATCATGGCGGTAGTCGTAGGAATGGAGATTGGCCACTGGGCGTCAACGTATATGCATCCACGTCAAACGGTGCTACAGCTGCCAAACAACAATAGACATTGTTCAAGCTCTCATAGATTCATCTACAATAAAGAATCAACTAGTATACTCCTGTTAAGGCACGGCTCACTTTCGTTTTATATCGTTTCCTATGACGGAGGGATCAACCATGTTTTTTTTTATCATATGCAAAGGTAACTTTCGTATTCGTTAACCTTGCTAACACACACACACACACACACACCCTTATATATATATATATATATATATATATATATATATATATATATATATATATATATATATATATATATATATATATATATATATATATATATATATATATATATATATATATATATATATATATATATATATATCCGCGGCTAAGGCGTCTGCATTATCAGCACGAGAACATCTGCTTGGAAATAAAAGACTCACAACTCCGAAAAGAGACCAGGCACTGTTATAGAGACCTGTTTGAACGGAAAAGTACGAACCCGACTTCAAGCTGTTGTCCTTCCATAATGAAATTCCGAAAAGGCAGTGTTCAACAGAACGTTGTAAGAAATCCGCTTCTTCATGAAAAAAAAAACCCTAATCATTTAGAAAAGCAATTGCCTAGGGTGCCCGTAGCATGCATTTATTGTTTCGATTGTTGTTCCCACAGCATATAATGATCTTCGAAGCGCCCCGCTGACAAAGCGGTGAATTGCAGGTGAATGAACACGTGAGTTTTGTTTTTGCACGCGCCTTTATTTTGCTGCCGTAATGAACGCCTTCAGTGGCCTTCGTTATCAGCCTTAGCAGTAAATCGATTTCGTGTCTCGTTCACAAAATGAGCCCCCGTTATATAGCAACTTGTCTTCTTCGGCGCCGTTGGTGATTCCTAAATTGCCTAAGCTTATCACGACGTTTGAAGATTGTATGAAAGGGCTGTACGCGAAGTTTTACTGCCGATGGCTGCGATCTTCAGCTTATCACCTTTCCGATGGACTTGTTGGGAAATCGCGGTTGTAAGCATGCGTGAACAGGTGGACGCAGAGAAAAGCTCAGACACCACCTCCTCATTCATCTCGCCTGCTAGTTTGCGCAACAGCTCAGAGTTGAAAGGCTCGTGCTCTTTCATTGCGATGCAGTTCCATGACTTAATCAAGCGATATATTTCGCAATATGATGGCTCGTAGTTCTGTTGAAGAAACGGAAGTTAAAATAAAATCGACAGGGCTGCGTGTAAATTGTTGAAATACGTTAGGCTGGCCTGCTGACATTATCGTTAATAATCCGTATTCTTTCGCGAGTTTCTGCGCCGCCTGCCGAGCGCGCTGCTGCTTTGGGAGAAGGCGGGAGGGAGACGCTCAATTCTTTGTTTTGAGATTGTCGAGTGGAGAACGTACCAGATGCTGCAGTGCCTGGCTGCTGACACGAAGAGCGTGGATTCGCTCCTGGCCGTGGCGGTCGCATTTCCGATGGAGGTGAAAATGTTAGAGGCCCGTGTACTTAGATATACGTGCACGTTAGAGAACCCCAGGAGACCCACACTTCCGGAGCCCTCCACTACGGCGTGCCTCATAATCATATCCTCGTTTTGGCACCTTAAACACCGGAAATTAAGATAATATATTCTTTGTAACTTTGGCGCGTGTTTCTGCATCATTCTTGAGCGAGAAGAATATGAACTGATTCGTGGGGTCCAAGTGTTCATTGTCACAGCCATATGAAGAATAGCGCATAGGAACAGTTATATATTGTTTTAATTTTAGTGTAGACTGTATAAGCTGAAACGATATGTACTAAAAAGGTTATGTCGCCAGTAGGAGCCGAACGCGCAAATCTGCATTACGCGCAAACTACAGATACCTTTTTTTGGTTCCATATAATTATTTATCTTGGCCATTCCTGCGTGAAGTTATGTAATTTTTCGTCCCCTAATCTGTGTACAATACATTAATTTTGTTCACTTTACATGTTCAAATATCCGTACTTCGCAGAAATATAACTGTTCCATCTTCGCTAAGAATGAGAACTTGAAAGTTCATTTTTATGGTAATTTCAAATTTCTAGCAGTATTTGCAGGAAAGCTGCAGCCTATGTTGAGC
Source organism: Rhipicephalus sanguineus (assembly GCF_013339695.2). NCBI lineage: Eukaryota > Metazoa > Arthropoda > Arachnida > Ixodida > Ixodidae > Rhipicephalus > Rhipicephalus sanguineus. The sequence goes on along the minus strand of NC_051182.1, from coordinate 163,574,065 downwards.
TGACACATTTTATTACAAAGCACGAACGCGTGGCTCGAATTCACGATTACGGGTTATTTGTACAAACCTGACCAGCTGATTGAGTAAGCGGACGTTAAAAATAAACGCATATGCCATTACAACCACGCCAAAGTTGAGTGTGGCACATAAGCGCTTCACGCGTTGACTTGGATATCCTGTCGTTCTTGCTTTTTGCGATCTTACTGTCTACTTGCACACTTGAATTCACTGCTTTAATATGTCGTCGTTTGGCCGCAAGCACTGGAGACTGTGCAAAATTCATACGTTTGGAAACAACGCATCAAATAAAACCAAAAAATGAATAAGAATAACAGCTCTCTTAAAACTTTATAAAATCTTGAACATCACTAACAGAGCGACTCTGTAGATCAGGGAGTAGAAAAACAATGTTATTACCTTACAAGAAAGAGCTGGAATTAGAAGGAAGGAAGGAAAGAGAAAAAGGAGAAGGCAGGGAGGTTAACCAGAAACACTTCCGGTTGGCTATCCTACACTGGGGGGTCGGGGAAGGGGAATAGAAAGACGAGAAATAGAGAGGAGGAAAGAGAAAAGAAGAGAGAGAGAGAGAGAAGAGATGCAGTGCATTCACTACAGCGTGCGGGATTGCAGCACAAGTCAGAGGCGTTCGAAGAGAGAGAGAGAGAGAGAGAAGGAATGTAGGAAAGGCAGGGTGGTTAACTAGACAATGCGTCCAGTTTGCTACCCTACACATGGGGAGGGGGAATAGGGGAGTAAAAGAGAGAGAGAGAAGGATAGACACATGTCACATCACACACACAGTGCCGAGTTTCACAGGCGGTCGCTCAATAGGGTTCTTTTCAAGTACCGCAGTAGGGCTCGTGTGGCTTTCTGGGCTGATATGCTGCGCGACCAGGCTCCTAAGATCTTTGCTTCATTAAAGGGACGGTCATCCAGTCTATCCAAGGCACACTGGAGAGTCCGGCGATCTTCATCAAATTGGGCACAGTGGCACAAGAGATGTTCAGTAGTCTCTATACAATTGCAGCTTTCGCACATGGATGAATCGGCCATGCCAATGCGATGGCTGAATGAGTTAGTAAACGCTACACCGATCCACAACCGGCACAGCATTGTAGCGTCACGTCGAGAAATCTTGGATGGCAGTTGTAGCTGGAGTAATGATTCAAGGTTCTTAGGGCGAGGATTGGAGTTAAGCGGAGAATTCCAGTGCGCAAGCGTGGTATTATGCGCGATGCGACGAAGTTCTCTAGCTGCATCTACTCTTGACAAGGGTATGAACAGTGTGGGCGCTCCATCGTGGGCACATCGGGCAGCGTCGTCAGCGAGGTGGTTACCACTGATGCCACAGTGACCCGGCAGCCATTGTAAAACAATGTCGTGTCCTTGATTAGCGGCGCGATGACAAATTGCATTGATATCAGACACCAACTGGTGGTAGTTTCCACGTCGTAGACTTCTCGGGAAGTTCGACAGGTGCCTTTGTGATACCATCTCGATCAATCACTGTCAAGTTCAAGACATCACACGTCACGACATCTACGGGCTCCGAGCTCGCCGCTCTTCGAGCCGCTATGGAGTTTGTTATGCAAGAATCCCCTAGTAGATGGGCCATATTCTGCGACTCCAAGGCAGCCCTTCAATGCGTGCAGAGGCGTTCGAAGATTCACAGGATGTCAATCGGCTGCTAAAGATGAAAGGTTAAGCGCAGATGCACCCTAGTGGCAGTGTTTGTGAGTGGCATTCATTCTTGTAACGCTCGTACTGCATCTGATTTTTCATACTCTTCCGCTTCTCTGGAGACTCCGCCAGCGGTGTGCTTTGCCGAGAAGCAGGATCCGCATTTGATAGCTTCTTTCCCAAAAGTTGTCTCCACCGCGTAGCACGGCAACCCGTCGCTTTTTAAAGGGAGCAGACCTCATCGCCTCCCTGCGGTGTCACTCCTCACGATAGCAACGGTGGGTTCCCTAATCCCGTTTTACGCTCGGGAAACGGGTCTCGCTAGTCCACTTTTCAGATCTGGTGCCGCTGCGCATAAAAAAAATCAATAAACAAAAAAAAACCCGGCATACTTACACGGGGACGTGAGCTAAGCCTCACTGAGCCACCCTTCCACCATGCCGGGGCTTTGACGACTCTGAGCAGTTTTGATCCGACAACGGCGGCTGGGCCTCTTCCATTTCGTCGCTCGGGAGATCCACCCTGTCTTTCTGCTTGCTCTGAAAGTTTCATTCCTGTTCACGAATACGGTGATTGCATGCTGGGCATCATTATTTTTGTATACGTACGATTTGCTGCCCGTAGCTCTTTTAATGTGTAGTCGAGCACATTTATTTAAGATTTCCGTATGCCCGCACATATTTTTTAAATGTAGAAACGTGGAAAAGGGGGCTACGTCAGACCCGGTTGTACAAAGATGTTGAATTCTTTATTCTATCAAAAATCTAAAAAAAGAAGAAATAAAAAGTTCTAACAAGCAATGGCACTATACGCAAATGAATGCGAGTGCGCAAGAAGAGACTGTACATTCTGGCAACCATGAGACAGTTACTCGCGACGGAGGAGTAAAAGAGGCACGCAGGATTTTTCAAAAATGACGCCGAGGTCAGTCCAACAAGAAAAGACGCACGATGTACAGAAATGAAGTGTTTTTAGCGCCCAGTGCTGTTGATCGCGTTATATGTATGTGTCGGAGACGCGTTGTTCCGGAAATAATTTATTTTAAATTTATGCTGTCATTAGTTCATCAGTGTTCAGTCGTTCATCTTCGTTCGTTCGTCTATGGAACTATAATTCCTCAACAATGATATTGACCATTCCGGTGTTTCTTGGTCTTTCTTTTTTTTTCCCCGCATATAGTTAAATGAAAATTAGTAGCTGCGACAGGCGCCAGGCAATAAAAAAATTATTGCCTATTTTCGCCTCACTAAATGAATGTGAGCTAATTAAGCGAACGTTATCCGGAAGGACACGAAGGGAATTACGAGTGCACATGCTGCTAGCGTAATCATAAGGACATGTAGGGGAGTCCTTCATACAAGGGAACTCAAGATGCCTGCAGCTCGCACACAATGGAGAGCCACCCGAGCGCTGTGTGATACGGTGAGCCAGCGTGCCAGTGAAAAGGCGCGACGGCTGGCGGGGTGGGCTACAATGGCTCCCCAATCACGGGATTTCAATCCGCCAACCTCGCTTTTGTGCGTGGCTCTTATTACCGCCCCCATCGCGTACAGGCACTGTCGGGACCCGAGCGCTACGTCCACACGTATATAGACGTTCACGGAAAATTTGTTTATTTCCATGAGCTGCCCGCAGCCGTTTCCATGGTGAAAAAAAAAAAGCTGGTACATAAGCGTGAAATTTATCTAAATTTCCACCGGTTTCAAGTGACGAAGTACCGCAAGAAATGGCGATAAAAAAAAGCCGGCAGATCCCACGCATTGTGGGAATCGATGTAATGCGAAGCAGCCAGCAAAAAGCTGCATACATCGTCTTGTATGTCACTAAGGAAAATGCGTGTCATGGTTTTCATGTTAACTCCTATCATTTATGTTCGTCACACAGTAACGTCGCGCAATACCAACTTCGGGGTAGATAGATCAAGCTAGCGAAACGGCCGCCAGCGCACCGTGAGCGTGGTACGTAAGTCATGCTGTACATGACATGCGTGTCATGACTTTCATGTTAACTCGTGTTATTTATGTTCGTCACACAGTCACGTCGCGCAATACCAATTTCGGGATAAATCAAGCTAGCGAAACGGCCGCCAGCGCCCCATCAGCGTGGCACGTAAGTCATGCTGTACATGACATGCGTGTCATGATTTTCATGTTAACTCGTGTTATTTATGCTCGTTACACAGTCACGTCGCAAGATACCAATTTTGGTGTATATAAAGCTAGCCAAACGGCCACCAGCGCACCATGAGCGTGGCACGTAAGTCATGCTGTACATGACATGCGTGTCATGATTTTCATGTTAACTCCTGTTATTTATATTCGTCACAGAGTCCCGTCGGAAGATACTAATTTTAATGTATATCAAGCTAGCGAAACGGCCGCCTGCATACCATGATCGTGGCACGTAAGTCATGCTGTACATGACATGCGTGTCATGATTTTCATGTTAACTCGTGTCATTTATGTTCGTCACACAGTCACGTCACACAATACCAATTTCGGGATAGATCAAGCTAGCTAAACGGCCGCCAGCGCCCCATGAGCGCGGCACGTAAGTCATGCTGTACATGACATGCGTGTCATGATTTTCGTGTTAACTCGTGTCATTTATGTTCGTCACACAGTCACGTCGCAAGATACCAACTTTGGTGTATATCAAGCTAGCGAAACGGCCGCCAGCGCACCATGAGCGTGGCATGTAAATCATGCTGTACATGACATGCGTGTCATGATTTTCATGTTATGACTTGTCATTTATGTTCGTCATACAGTCATGTTACGCCATACCAATTTTGGTGTACACTCGATTAACCAAGCGACCAGGAGAGCACAAAGTCGTAGGCGGCTAGATAGATAGATAGATAGATAGATACGCTCAAAGTCGCAGAAGTTCGCTAAGAAATGCTTCGCATTTAATAGCTCCCTGCGAAACTTAATAACGGGGCGACTGGTCTTTTTGTAGGGACGATTTAACGTAACTTGTATAATTTCCTTATCTCATAATTGTTTTATCTCACACGTTCTTTTACATTGGATGTAGGTTTGAAAGCCGCATTCGCTCCATAGCCAAGGCAACTGTTGGGAATTAACCGTCATTTCCAGCCTATGTCCACTCTCCCGATGATCTCCAATCTTGTGTCAGCTGGTTTTTCGCAATCTTCCTGTCACTCCGTCTTTGCCGTCCTCGGCCACGTCTTCCATGCCCTTCGTAGCCGTTCCGCCGCTCCAACTGACCAACGGTTATCTCGCGTTCGCATTGCATAACCTGCCCAGGTCCACTATAATGTCGGCTACCCCTGTTCGGTCTATAATACACTCTGCTTTCTTCCGTTCACTTCATGTTGCGCGTATCATTTTTCGTTACAACGCATGTTTCGTGGTTCTTGACTTTTTCTCGAGTTCTTCGTTACCCTTGAAGTTCTCACCCGATATGTTGGTACTGGCAGTATGCAGAGATTGTATACTTTCCAGAAGAATTGCCTAACAACGCAAGGAGGGAACAGACAGACCGAGACAAACGCAGTGCTTCGTCTATTTCAGCCTTTTTGTCTGTTACCCAGTTCTTCTTGTATGCACCAACCAGCCCTAGTTAACGACTTAATGTGCACTTTCCGCTTTAAGGGCAGCGATATATGACCCGTCATTGTTGGGGAATGCCTGCCGCAAGCGCTCCGGCCCGGTCATTTCAACATGATGCCATCTCTTCAGTCTTTCTCTTATCTGCATGGTGGTTTTCTTTCACCACACTTTTCCGTTTTCTCACCGCACTTAGGTGCAGATCAATGCGGTACATTGGCCGCTGTCGAGACTGCCTCGCTGCGGCTCTTCAGTTTGCGCCGTGATGCAGCTAGCCGCAGGTATACAGACGAGCGCTGAACGTGCGACCCAGACGCCCGGATAAGTCCAACTGCCTCAGTTTCCCCACGGATAAATGTGGTCGTAAAGACGCTTGGTTATGACGCACTGAGTGCGGATATAAACGCCACTGTAGCGAATGGCGCCGATAGCGACTGCAGCCATAACGTTTGGTTAAGAAACCTCTTTCCGTTCTGCCCAGATTATTGCGCCGTATAGACGGCGCAATAATCTGGGTAGTAGACTGCACGAGCAATAAGGAAAGCCAATGCAAGAGCAAGGTGTCACTTCCAGAGAACGCTTCCACAGTTCCCGTGTGATCCGTGGTGCAGCTGCCATCTCTGTATGGGGCAATTGAGGCGCAGGCCATACGCATTGAAGCGCGTTTTTGCAGTTGTTCAAAACCGCGCTTTTCTTTGTTATGCCGCGAGTGAAAATCGGCAGCATAGTTGAGGGCCACACAATAAAGGAACACTGCACTGGGAGACGTACGTGCTCAACTTCTTTTCTTCTCGTATTCACAGTCGTAACATTTTTCGTCGCTGGTATAGTGACTCGCGCCTAAGCGATACATTTAGCTTAGTTAGCAGGTAACGAAGCTATGAGGCTAATAAAGTTTTTTTTTTGCTGATACAGTGACAGTTTCTGCTTGAATCCCTTATCGCTACATTAAAATGACTAATGGCACATCAAAATCCCAGATGCGCAATTGGTATGCCGTCAGGACGCAGCGTCTATTCTTTTAGGCGTATCTGCTCCGAGAGAGGAAGGAATTAAACCACAATGCGTGCCAATTTTTTCATAGCTTCACCATTTTCAACGTGCCGGCATGTTAATGTGCTCACACTACAGACGTCGCAACTGTAACCTTACAGAAACGCAGACATCGAGAAGACGAATGTAGAAGCCAAGACGTTCAGTTATCGAAGCTAACTTGTAAAAAAATGGTAGGTCCTTAGCTGCGCTTAATCGACGTAATCGCGCCAGCTGCGTCAACTTCCTGTGATGGCAAATTTATGTGGAATGTGCGATTTCGGTGAACTTCGAGGACCCTTTATGTAAACTTATGTACTTTGTGAACGGACACAGTCTGGTACCCGTCGTCCAGCTCCATCGTACAAGAACGGAGTGAGCGCAAGCTACCGCACGTCTCACTCCTACGGCATCGGGCCAGGCGACTGCTGATGTGTCCGAACGCGTCGACGCAAGCGAGCGCCGAACGAGGGGAGATAGCGGAGGATGGAGAGGGGGGTGTTATGCCAGCGCCGTCATGACAGAACAGCGAAAAACGCACGCTACGCGCGCACGCGTATGCGAAGTAAGCGTGGAGGAGCGGCTCTGTACCTGCTACGCGCAGGCGCAGCGAGTGCCGTCACCCTTAGCTGAGACGAAGTGTACAGCACATTACCACAGTCTACTGTTTTACATGCGCCGACACTCCAGACCTCGTCTTCCTAGCTCTATTCGCAGCGGAGCTATCGATATTCTATGGTCTAATGACGCACCCTTAATTAATCCTAATGAAGTTACACGTGGTAAGTATGCTCCGTCATAGCCCAACGCTTGGGTACCAGTACCCACCAGACGTCCCTTTCCTGTGTTCCTTTACGGTCGACGAATAGATGCTCTTTCAGGATGCAAGTGACACTTGTAATTAGGTTTTAATTAACTAACCACGGGGATAACCAAACTTTTTTATCACTCAACGTAATCCTCATTAACCTATATATTCAACGACTACAGCTATTATTACCTTTTTATGAGGGTTTTTTATTATTACTATTGTTTATCAGACTTACGTTACAACATTTATTGCTCTATTGTGGGGTCACGAGGGAGCAAGCTCTCCGCCCTATGTCGCTAGGAGCTAGCGCCATAAAATTGCTGAAAGTGCTGAACGGCTTCTGAGAGATCGCGGAAAATGTCAATATCCACCGTTTTCCCTTAAAAAGCTTCGAGATAAACTGGAGCGGTGAAAGCTTAGTGCCCTTTCCTTCTGAACAAGAACTTCAGCCAACCTTGTCGGCGTGAAGCAACGTCGAGTAAATACGCGCAAATTTTCTTTGTTTCATGGTATCTTAGCAGAAGAGTACAACGACTCTGCTGCATGCAAGCACGAGTAAATGGCGGCATTCCGAGTTATCATGTGAGTGAGGGACTGAATTGTTTCTCGTTTACAAAACCCATCCAAAGTACGCACTCGCGGAAATTCAAGTAATTCCTGAAAGAGCGACGTCACCACGCTGCCTTTTCTCCCGTTTACAACACCATAATCACAAGGCGTAAAAAGTATCTTTGAGCAACACTTCCTCGTAACACATTACAATCTGCGTCATAAATGCGAATTATTTATGCGAAATTGCTTGCTTTTCGAGTTTCAGCTGATAACCGGAAGTACATTTTCTAACGTTCAGGTGGTCACCGGTAGTAACAAGGGCTGAGCACATAAACCGTGTTTACTTGATTCTATAACACGCACTCGAATTTTCTCACCCAACAGGAGTTGTTGCGGAGCTAGTTGGTTCCTATTACTCTAGGAAAATAGGTATGTATGCGCTACAAGGACGGGGACGAAGTAGTGAAGGCACGAACCGTGTCCTCACTTCGGCGCCCCCCCCCCCCCCCTTTCTTTAGTGCCGTACCTAATTTCCTCACGTTTCTCGCCCACAAAAGGGAAATCTAGTACCCCAAACTGTAACGCTATTTCCGGGTATCACTCTGCCACAAATCCAAAGAAATTTATTGTTCCCTCGGCCAACTGTCAAAAGTAAGGGCGAAAAATTAAGAAGTCATTGTCATATCGAAAATACCGGTATCCGCAGTCTGCCTGCGAGATTGGAAGATGGGATTGAGGATACCAAATTAAGTTCAGGCTTCAGTCACGCTCCACCTCCCTTTATCCACCAACGTCGACGTAACAGTTCAGAGAATTCGGTTGGAAAAGATGCGTGCTTTACAACCGAGTAATTCCGCCATTGTTGTGCGTCAGTAATCATCAAGGAAGAAATAAAATGCCCTTGCTCAAGTGAAAGAAAACTGCAATATATTTTTTTTTTGCTGCAATAAAAGGAACTCGCTGACTAAGTAAGCCAGGTCCATCAATCATACAGTTGGAAATGCGGCGACAACGGAAAACACTTAAGCTCGGCTGAAGTTTTTAAAGTATGCCGAAATGTGGCAGCCCTCTGTGTTTTTTTTTTTCTTTTTCGCGCCTGGCACGTCAGCGGCTGATCAGATTTTCTTTCGTACATGTCATGCGAGTCTCTGGACTATAGCGTCCTACATATGGTGTCGTGAAAGATGAAAAATTTCTCCATTGGAGATCAGAGTCACAATAGAACTTCAGAAAGTTGTCCTTTGAAGAACAAGGATCATTTCTCGCCGGTTCCAGCAGGGGCAGCCTTTATGTGTCAAAGCAGTGAGGCACCTCGCATTTCAGACAAACACCATAGTTTCGCCGGAGGGTTGCAAGCGAAAAATATATTTTCGTGTTATCGAACACTCACACTTTGTTTAATCAATTTTTGAAGGTGTAGGAAGTCAGGGACACTTCACTCCGGTACGTTTTAAGAGCTCAGAAGTGCTTCAACTGGCCTTAGTTGGAGCAGCGGTGTATAGCCATATTTCCAACCGTACTCCGTACAGTATTAACACTTTTCTATTTAAACAACTTACTTTATTATTGTTTGGAAAGCCTCTTTTCAAGCGAATAGCTTCCTAATAGTTCAATTTTTACTTCATAGTAACAGCGCTTATCTCTCCTGCAGCTGCCACAATGCAAACTGTCAGGCTAACATCCACGGTGGGGATTACCTGCCCCGTTGGTGTAGTGGTTACGGCGCTCGACCGCTGACGCGAAGGTCGCGGGATCGAATCCCGGGCGCGGTGGCCGCATTTTCGATGGAGGCGAAAATGCCTGAAGACCGTGTACTTAGATTTAGGTGCACGTTAAATGACCCCAGGTGGTCGAAATTTCCGGAGCCCTCCACTACGGTGTCCCTCATAATCATATCGTGGTTTTGAGACGTTAAACCCCAGCAATTATTAATATATATTATGAAATGTGATGTTTTATTGAGGCTTACCTTTTCACCGTGACGTGGTTTCACCGGCTGCATCTCATACACGTGTTATGGCTCGGCGGAAGCCGCGCCTTCGCGAATCTGAGGGTTTCCGAATCTTACCGCAGATTCTAATCAGACAGCAGGCCCGTGGTGAATGGCAGAGCACATTCGGTAACATGCGCGGCATCAGCGACTATCGTTGTATGGTATTTTGTTTTCAGGGAAACACATTCACCCGGCATCAAGTGCATTCTTTGCTGCTAGGGCGGCCGCATTGTCCTCCCACCGTGATATCTTTGCAGGTTGCACCGCTAAGCTCAAGGACGCGGGTTCGATTCTCGGTGACCAGGAAATCTGAACTTTAGAACTTCTGAGGTAGACGGTCGGGTAGACCTTTCGGGTGAACCGCATATGAATGTTTACACTTTGATAAATTTTTGGTGCGGCAGAATTTAGTACTCTCGCTATAATTTGTCCTTGTGTTGCTACTTTCCGCTGAACAAGGCAGAAGGTCACTGGAGGCTCGAGGTGATGAGAAATCTTTGAAACAGCCACCATTCCGACAGGGCGAAATGTGTTCGCCCACAAGTCTCGAAGCGGTGCCAAACTTTCACCATAACATTGTATTGTTAGCACCGTCCTTCCAAGTGTCCTAACTGATGCGTTTTTTTTCACATTGTCTAATCACTCCTGGATAAGTTCGCCCAGCAGAAATTCCTCATGACAAAGGTAGTGTATAAAATAGTGCCTTCATATTTGTACTAAGCACGCAGACAACACGCACAAGTTACAACCGCACGTGTTTACAGGCACCTTGTGGGTACTGTACATGAAACTATTCCGTGCAAAAGGCACAAATGAACGCCGCAGGGCATGATTAAAGCTTTTCTGTATTGAATGGAGATATTTTCTAGATAATCTTCACAAATCGTCGCTAATATGAAGTTAAACTTGCGCCCATGGTGAGTGATCGGGGGCTATGTAATCCTTGCCGCGATGTTGCTTGTTCAATTCCCGGCAATGACGATCACACATTCCGCTAAATCCAACACAATGAAGACTCCTATCAGCAATTAGAAGAAGGCCACAATTTAACATAAATACGGTGTCACATTTCTCGGGTCCTCACGTCTGCATCGTCTGTTTCCGAAAATTTGCGCCCCTGTTGCAGTTGCTATGTTTTAACTCTAGAGTTCATAGTTGAAGAACCGTGACGGGCATGGCCTACCTTCTCCGACTCCAAGGCAGCCCTCCAGAGCATTATGTCGCCATATCGTCATGAACCAAATGAACATTTAGTCGCTGACATAGGACTGCTAGGCAGCATTTTATGTGTCTCCATTGGTCTTGAGCACTCCGTGGTCCTACGTGTAATGTAACTTTATGATCGTTAGTGTCATTTACGGACAAGCCACAAGGAAATAATTTACGTATTATTTGCAATGGTGTGTTCGTTAGGAATACGTGTCGTGTGTTTTACGATTGAAGGCGGACTTCCTCATATATAAACTGTACCCTAAGCGAAGTGCGTGAGAAAGCCATTTATTTAGTGCGCACAGTTACAAGCGTTGCAAAACGTCATAGGTAGAAAATACTAGACTTATAGCTTTTGCGTTGCTGCACGCATCTACGGACACCAGCGCAAGGCCCCTTTGAACATAGGGCGAGAAAGAATAGGCATGCCTTCGCGTCCTGAACAGCACACAGAAGAGCTCTGGGGCACTTCCGGCGAGGGAGGACGTTAGTTCCGGTCCGCAGCGCATACGTTCTTAGGAGCGGCCATTTGCTGCGCCTGGATGGGCTAGCGCTTTCCTCGGGCTTTTGCCGATGCTCATTTCTGTGTGCTATATATGACTGCGCATTGTTCTTATTGCTTTTCGTATATTTTTATCCATGAATGGAAAGAATTGCGCGGCCCGTTCTCGTTGCACTTGCGGAACAGCGAGCAATAGACGAGAGGTCCATTGCGTCCCCAACAGGAATCTGTGGATCGAAGACGCTACCTCTCGACGCCGGCCAACAGATGCGGCTATCGCACGACGCACCGAAAGGCCATTACCGTTAAGCTATTGACGTGTCCGCAATATCGAGCTCGTTCTTAATCATCTTGCGTGCTAGTCGAAGTAATGGACATGCCGAATGTACGAAACAAAGGAAATGAATTCGTAGTTTCTTAAAGAGTTACGGATACGACAATTTTCAGTGTGTTTTTTTTTTCTTACGTCAAGTGAATGAGCAAGTCCTCAAAAGACTAGAAAATGTACTGGTAAGCGCGAGTGCACCCTGCAAAATTAATTGCGACATGTTTTTAAAGCTAGCTTTGGTTCCTACTGTACCCTGACGTCACGACACGTAATGAGCTTCTCATCACGTGCTCGCGCAAGATATCGTGACGTTTCCACTTCCGCTCCGCTGGTGAAACACAAGTGGCCATTGTGAGTGCTTTTGGAGTCGCGCTAGCGGCCATAGTGCATTGGTGCCTGACGTAATCGCATGTAGCCATACTGGAGCGTGAAGTCACGAAAAATGACACTGTAGCCTGACGTCATCCTAGTGTCGCCGTCTGTAGGTGCGCCATGGGAAAATTGATTTTAATATCAAAATAAGATATTTTACGAGCATTCTCTGAGCTTCACACTCGCTCATAGTGGTCTCTGTATACAGAGTATTTGCATGATAGAGTGAACTCCGCTTCGAAAATGGGCGTCCGTACCCTTTCAGGGTGTACGAGAAGCGTCTTCCGGAATTCTTCGAACAGCGAAGCTGTGTGAGCCGGCCGTAACAACCTTGGTGTGCACAATCTGTACGAAGAAGCTATCGTCATCGTGAATCAGCACGCGCTCTCTCCATTCCCTTTACATTGAAGCTGTTTAAGCTATCGGTAAGTTGTGTTCCGTAGTGCAAAACTGCTCAGGTGGGTATGCGCCACAGGAATTGGGCAAGCTCCACTACCGACTACAGCAGGTGCGAGCGTTAAATGAAATCTCTGCTTCGCGAAGTGCAGCATGTGAAATACTTGCAAGAGAGAGATAGAAACAGAAAGTAGAGAGAGTGAGAAAGCGATAGAAAGAAAGAGGGAAAAAGAGGCGAAGCTTGCACTAAGTCGCCCAAGGTTTGAGACAGCAAAGCTGCACGATTGTGAAGTCTCACAAAGAAGCCAGTAACGTAGAAACAACCGAACAGTAGTCGAGAGTTCGAGTTCGTCTGGTCAGGTGACATGATCAGGATGAAGGTGCGGTCACTGACCAAGTCAAGGTGAAAACACAGCGACGTTTCGGGAGTGTGATCAAGGAACCCGTACGGGTCCCGAAACGTCTCTGTGTTTTCACCTTGACGTGTTCCCTGACCACATCTCCATCATAAATAACCTAACAACAACTAGCTAAAGCCCCGGCATCGATCTAGAACCAACCTAGAAGACAACATAGCTAAGAACCTAGCAGCTACCTAGAAGCAACATAGCATCACCTAGCTAAAAGCCTAGGAACCACCTAGAAACAACCTAGCATCACCTACCTAAAGCCTGCAAACAGCCTAAAAGTAACCCAGAAACAACCTAGCATCATTCAGCTAAAGCTTTCAAGCAACCTAGAAGCATCCTAGAAACAACCTAGCGTCACGTAGCTGTAGCCTAGCAACAACATACAAGCAACCAGCTTAGACTCCAGAATCTTCCGGCTTCGCGGTTTCAAGACTTGCGCGAATTAGTGCAAGCTTCGCCATGTTTTTTTTAATGCTCACCGTAAAAGCGCCTATGCGGTTGTTGGCTAACACATGACGAGGACAATTTAGGCTTCATTAGTAATTTGTCATTATTGCAGTTTCGCGTGTACCTTTCGTGTGTTCCAACAAGCCCATCGAGCAGCTGCCTTTCTTTCATTTGGCTCAGACATGCGTGCGCTTGTCCTCCTCCTCCGCTTTCGGGGTTTGGGGAGAGCGAGGAAGGCCGCACTGGCGAAGAAGACAGGTCCACTTGTGCTCAAAGCGTTTGATCCAGCGACGTTCCCTGTTCAGCGAATTTTTTCTCGAGAGTAACACTTGAATGACATTTCTGCAGTTCCCTTCCTCCCAATCTCTTCAAGAGAAACATATCAAACACGCACGATCTAGGTATTAATTCAGGAAGTATAAAAAAAGGAGGAAAGCTTGGCAAGCTGTGTCAGAAACATATTACCCGTGCATGTGACGTATTAAAGCAGCTGTCCCCACGCAGAACATTTAAAAAACAAAACATTAAGCGAACAATTGTATGGAAAAATTGTACCTAAAACGTCGGCATAACATGTGCTGGCTCATAGTGAAATACTGGACTGAACGTTTCTAATACTAATTGACGTATACTATTTTGTTTGACCTAAAGCTGCTGTCCTTTGTCACTTAAGTTAGAATAACCTGAACGACCATGAACCCTTCGGCAACAATGACCAGTGTTTGCTCTCGCTGGTAGTCTCACAGTATGGCTCCAGCCTCCGTCATTTCCAGCTTTGTTTTCTGCTCGAAGTGGTCCGTCTCTTTAGCTTCTTTTTTTCTCGTGGACGGAACAACGTATGCCCGTCTCGTATGCAGCGCATTAGCAATGCAGATCCAGCGACATCGCCGGCCGTGCTGCTGATTTTATTACCATCCTTCGGTGCTGCTGCTTCACGCGGAGTTCGAGAGTTTCGCTCTTGTTAATCATTCTCGATTCTATCAGCTATCTCGGAGCATCACAGAAGCGATGGTCTGTCTTTCCCTCATTATTACATACACGTGGTACTGTAATCACGGGGCTCTTATATTGAAAACAATGTCCTGGGCCTCTTCCACCGCCTTCCGTAATATGGTCAGACTTCTGACGACAAATGTGGCCTGATACCAAAGTCAGTGCGGCTCAACAGAGCGTCCCATTAAGTCATGTCGCATTAACTACCGTATCAACTTGCATACTACCAATGCTCGTTGGCACTGGCTAATGTTGGCTAGTATCGGCTTTTGTCGGCTATTTGCTATTATAACACTGACATTATTTTCATTCAGGCTCTATCTAACCATGGAGTTCTCGAACAATTCGCTGGTTCCCGATTTTCCCACGACTTCATAATGCACAGAAACTTGTACTGCACTCTTCTCGGCAACTTTCTAATAATGCATATTTCCACATTTTATCTTATCGTCACGGTAATATACTGAACACGACTATCTAATTTCATTTCTAGAGACATGTATAGATTAGGTAGACAGGCTGAAAACATGTGCTTCCCGCTTACACACTTCCGGATGCACATTGCCTAAAGTACTAGAGTAATGAAACAAGAAACGCTACAGTAGTACACGTAGAAGAGCAAAGCCTAAAATAAATAGAGAGGTATTGCGATATTATCACACTTAACGCGAGCTTGTAAAACAAATTATAGCTATCAGTACTTTGAAGCTAATCATTCTAAAAAGACGCTAAGTTTGAAGCTAAGTTAGGAGCGGAAAACCAATTCCTCACAGCACATAACGTCACTCCCTTTAGACATCTGCCTGTCAACTGTCGCCATTGCACGGGCGCTCATTCAGGCAGTTTAAAGCAATAAAGGTAGCCGGAATGAGTCCCCTGAAATTTTAAACTAAGTGCTTCGTTTTCATCGCTTGCCGCCCTTGGACAATCTATAGCACGCTGGCTGATATGGCCCTTTATTCGCAGCAAATATCTAGCCAGGGCCATCGGAAACCTGACGAATATTTGTTACTCAAAGCCACGATGTCCTGTAACGGCAAGAGTGGTGCACCGTTTACGCCTTCAGGGCATCACCGTTCCCATCTCTACCAGCGAAAGTTTTTCGATGGGAAACTGCATGAATAAGAACGCAAAGAAAAAAAGTTCTCTATTTGCGTTTAGGTATTTTTTCTCGTTTCGTCTCTACCCGGCAGACGCGACAAACTTCGATTCGGATGGACTGGTCCTGTGAAAAGCAGGGCAGCTGTCGTTTCCCGTCCCTCCGTCCTCCATCCCGCCACCTTCGATTTCCTATGGACTCGCACTTCGCCACTCGGCCGATTCTTTTGCTTTATATACTATCAGACGATTCGGCACTGTTTCGTTTGGGTTCCCCGAACGTACTTTTTCTTTTCTTCCCGAAGATGCCACCTCTTACTTTTCTCTCCTGGGTTTATTGCACACCCTGCTCATTCACTAAACGCCCTACGCTGCGACAACGTAGGTAAGGTGCGTGAACGGGAAGAGAGTGCAACTTTCGTCTTTACTTTGTTTTCGGCTCAGAATTTGCTCTCACGGGCGTCGTCTGCTTCTCTCGCCCGCTTTCGTATGTCGTCTGCGTAGCTTCTCTGTCGTTCGCCTTGTCGTCGGCTTCCACCAACGCGAAGCCTCGTCTGCAATGGACGATGGCGTGAAGAAGCTTCTCCGATGCGAGTGTAGGAATCAATTCGGAGCCCTCGCTGATTGGTTCGCTAGTTCAAATTTTACCAGGTTCGTGTTCTTTCTTTTTCCTACGTGCTTCCCTAATGCTCGCGAATCGAAACCGGCTCTGCATAATGGCTTGGGTCTTCATCGCCGAGGCAATAAATTCGACCGTTCTCGCTTTTCGTGCTCCCGTCACCGCGCGGTACGGAAAGCATTGACGATGGGTGCACCTCCCACCATCTGTCAATTATATCGTGGCTCACGAGTCATTCTATGCGAAGAATTTATTTTTCGAGGGACCCTCACAATAGGTATAAATTAGCTGCGTCTATTATATGACGCCGCTTATGCCGATGTGTGCTTGAAACGCACCGAGAGATAACTGGGCAGAAGTAAAAATCAACTGAGTGTTGCCGAATCTATATGAAGTATTTATCGCGCTAAACATTCAAATACGATATTACATGCATGCAATGAAACATTCGGCGAATACCAGAAAGACGATTTCCCAGAACTTGCAACGACAGACGATGTGATTGAAGAGTCTTTTAAAGAAAATATGGTTGTGCGAAGCACCGTAACGTTATGAGCGACTTGGACAAGTGCGTACTTTTACTTAGTTGAAGCAGAAAAACTTGCCACTGCTGATAACGAGTTGAACGGAACTACAATTTTCCTTCCAGTTTATCCAAGGAAATATTTTTCCATATATGTATCACATTCTATCTTCCTTAACTCAACTCCACCGCAAGCTTCTTTTTTTTGTGTTTTACATGTCGCGGCTGTTTACTTTTCTTTTCTGCCTTCCATGAACCATTAATCCACCTTGCAGGCTTCCTGGCAACTGGTTTCTCAAGCTAAAACTTAATAATGGAATAACGTATTCGTTCAGCCTTTCTTCTTACTTATCTTTCACTGTTTCATTGTCCTTTAGTTGTTCAGTACCACAAGATATTGTAATACACAGTATACATGTCGCTATACATCAGTATTTGTATAACATGCACGCGTATGCTTTCAAAGACAGCCGTTACTTCGACGCCTTTATTCGCCGAGTCGCTCGTTGAACAACGATGACGCTGACGGTGCTGATGGGTATATCCCATGAAGAACAAAGGTTAGTATTCAGCCCAATGTATGTCCAGTTCTGCGCTATATTTTACATGTGTGTTGCGCATTTTCTGAGAAGAAGAATACTTGAACAGCAGGTGTCGCTGCAGCAAACATTTCGAGAAGTAGTCCTGCCTTCTTAAAGGCAGCAGCCATTACAATGCAAATCTAATTGCAATTGCAAAATAAATTTTCTGCATTCCTTTATTCCTATATAGGGGGCAGAACCGCTGTCAAGCTCACCTTTTTGTCTTTTCTCCTCCTAAAGAAATAACACTATATCATGAGGCCGCCCGATCTGCACATGACAATGACCACTACGCTGATATATTGTTCTCCAGAACCGACGCAGCTACAATGCTTCGTTCGCTGGCACGTGAACTCAGACGTGAACTCAGACAGTGGAACTCGGCGGAATTCACCAACGCTCGTCTCCACAGCTTGGATCCCAACCTCCAGCTCCGTCTTCCGTCAGGAATATCGCGAGCTGAGGAGACGCTGCTGTGCCGCCTGTGGCTTGGCGTGGTCTTCACGAATGCCTACTCCTGTCTGATTGGAATGGCCAGCAACTCTACATGCAATTACTGCAGCTGCCAAGAAACGATCTCCCATCTTCTGTGTGAGTGTCCCCGTTTCAGTGCGACAAGACAAGAAATTTCGAATGCGCTAGATAAACTTCACGATCGCCCTTTGTCGGAACAAAGGGGTTTGGGACCTTGGCCGAGTCCGTCGTCAGCACAGAAGGCTTTAAAAGCATTAGTGCGCTTCTTGGGGACAACTGGTCTTAGAGAGAGACTCCAAGCAGTGTCATATTCTCGTTTCCTTTTTTATCATCTCTTTTTTTCATTTCTTGCTCTCCTCTTTTTTGTAACATCTCTCTTCTATCATCTTTTATTCCCCTCACCCCTTCCCCCAACACAGGGTAGGTCAGCCGGTCTAATTACTGGCTAACCTCCCTGTCTTTCCGCTTGTTTCTTCCTTCCTATGACTGCAATTACGGCGTGAAAGCGTTCATGTCACGTGTTTTTTTTTTTTTTTCGTATTTCGCGGACATCTGCAGGGAGCAGAAAAACACTAATACAATTAGTAGATAGAAAGTTGGAGTGTGTCTAATCGTACATTTTGCAAACCGATCTACAGCTTTCTAATTGGAATTTTTGCCCAGCTTCGTTGCTTTAGGAGTTAGGATATTAATCTTGCCTAATTAATGAATTAAGCAGAACACAAAAAAATAGTGACTTACTCCATGCAATAGTCAGCAACAGGCATTCGGCAACGTCGTCGTAAGTGCATATTTCGGCATATTTCTAAAGTCTGGCGAGATTTAGCTGCGGCACCCTGCAGAACCGGAGTCGTTATAGACGCAGGTAATAGTACAATACATATATATGGAGCCTTGAAATAGGCCAGGAAAAGTGCAGCAGATCTAATGTACATTTTTTCTGGGAGTCTAGGTGAAGCAGAGCTCTTGTCAAATGGGTAAATAAATGTTAATAATGGTTCAACGTCTCCAACGCTTTTTACCACGAAAGTGTTTTATGCTGGGGTCCACCAAGACTTTCATGACGTATTTCCGTCATGGAAATACGCCAGCAAAATGAGCCTCGCCATCAGATGGCAAAAAAAATACTATAAGAAAGACTCCGTTGACGGGTGTCGAACCCACGACCTCTCAGTCCGCAAAGTTGGCTGGCGGGCGTTTAGCCCACTGAGCTACCGCCAAATACATAACGGACACTACATGAACGCGCCTTTTAGCTTTCACACTTTCCTTTCACAATGCTCTTCGATGGATGGATGGATGGATGGATGGATGGATGGATGGATGGATGGATGCTATGAGCGTCCCCTTTATAACGGGGCGGTGACATGTGGGACACCAGGCTCGAAAAAAAAGAAAAAGACGCGCCGTTGCTGCGACCGTCCCATTCGGCGCGTTTCCAATAGAAGTATAATTTCGTCAACGCTTTAACACACCGCGAGGTGGTGGCTTTAAATTATTTTTCTTACACCCTGCTTTAGCCCAAGCCTCGCTCATAGCATCCATCCATATCGAAAAATAGCTCTCTGACGCTCGCCTGGTTGTCGCACCACCTTCCCCGATCGCCCTGTGAAAATTAACGGCCAGGCTATAGAGGGAAGACATGAAGCGCGTAGCGTTTCTCTTCGCGTTTCACGACGCCTTGAAGGAGTGCATATCGATTATCAGTGTTTATTATGTGCTCGTTGATGCCATCTTTGCGCGGGACACCATATGTGGTGCCCACGTATATGTTAAGAACTTCAGCTAGCGCAAGGGTTAAATCATGATCATGGGCGTTAGTCGTCGGTACGGAGATGTGCCACTAGGCGTCAACTTAGGTGCGTCCACATCAGGCGGTGCTATATCAGCCAAACAACAGTAGACATTATACAAGCTCTCATATACCAATGCACCATAAACAATCAACTAGTTCTGTGACGAGACGACACTTTTCACTTTCGTGTTATACCGATTCCTATGACAAAGGGATCAGCCATCTTTTTTCTAGTCGATACTGTGTTGGCATGGCGAAAAGGAAAGACGCTCAAACGCCTATCAAACGCAATGACGTTTTTATTCTTATTTTTGGGGTCTCCAGATAGGAACATGAAGTTCTCACCCGATTTAAGTGGCCAGGTTCTGGAGGTATTTCAACAATGCACGATGTTCACAGCTAAATAGTTTCCGAAAGTATTCTGAGGAACATTGTGCCACTGTTGTTAACCACATAGTTCCGCTACCTTTATTAATGAAGTGAGGCCGTGAGCAGACTTCTTGCTGGAACTTACACCCAAACTTCGTGGAACATTCTGAGTGTTTGGAACGGTCGTCTCCGAACGCTTCGTCCTTCGATGAAACTGAATGTTCTATCACACCTCTCCTGCTGTGACACAATTTTATTCTGCCGCTGCAGATTACGGGTCGCGTTCAGGAAAGCCCTCATTCCTTATTGGACTGCCAGGCAGCCCCACCTTTGAATTCTGCAATTCTGAAGAAACGATACTATATGCGTTGTAGGGAATTAACGTCGAACGCGATGTTCTCTTGACTGTGTTTAACCAGCTATAGTCGGATACAACTTAAAAGTCCGGCAGCCTATCGCCTCCGCGACTGAAGAAATAGTCGCGCTCGTGCACTCAGAAATGTTCTTCGAAGGCGGAGTCGCCGGTGGTCCTGCTCATGACGTCAGTTCGGAGTGTGCGCTCATTGGGACAGGTTTCTGTGCATCCGCCTTTGAGCAGGAAATGCCATGGACCTTTACACTTTTATCCGACTATAGACAGTGCAGCTTCCTCAGAGACAAAGATTTTGGACCACGAGTCCACGACCTTACTTGTCGCAGCATGCAAAGCGATGCGGTCATCGCAATGTTTCTAGAAATGACCTCAGTGTAGGCGTGACAGAAAGCCGCGGCACTTATTCGCACTGATAACAGATTCTTTTCATTTCAATCTCTTCTCCGCTTGGGGCAGCAAACCGGGCGCGCATACCGTTGACCTTCCTGCCTCTCCTCCCTTTCATCGAGGCCCAAGGCAAAAAGGTGATTGAGCAAGCGGCATAACTCGGTAAAAAAGGTAGGCAGCTTCGTTTAAAGGGACACTAAAGGCAAATAACAATTTATGTCAGAGTGAAAGCCCAATGTATGACAACTTCTAAAACGGCAATATTATCAACAGCAGTGCCCTACTTACCGAGAAATTAAGCTAAATGTATCACATGATGAGCGCCACGAGTGGGACATTTTCGAAGTGATCCCGATGACGTAGGGAAGTCGGCCTACAATAAATCACTAGTAATCAAACTAGCAGCAGTAAAAAAAGAACATTCCGAGCATCAAAAGACGTAATAAAATGCTGTTTGTTCGTTTCCGCTTGATTCATGGAAAACAAAACCTCCGTGGCGTTGCCATGGGGAACGGCGCGCGTGGTTCAAAGGTTCCGTTTTCGCCGAGCTGTGCCTCGCCCGTCTCAGTGGTAGTTTCGGGATCGCGTACTGCCGTGCGTGTTTTGCGCGCTCGTGAAAGTCGCTCTGACAGAAAGTTCGACAAAATGCCGCATGCGTGTGATATTGCCGGATGCCCGAATGGTGCACAACGCCAGTGCTGCAGCAAGGAAACCGGTGTGTCTTTTCACTGGGTGCCACGGAATGAACCTTTACGCTCGAAGTGGCTTAGTGTCATGCCATTGCGCCAGTGTGCTAAACAGTCAAAACCTCTGCGTGTGTGCTCGCTGCACTTTCGTGCTGAGGATTACGAGACCAATCGCAACTTGGTGACGGCTTTGAATGTGCCCATCCGAGCAAGTCTTTGCCGCAGCGCCGTTGTTGCTACTGTGGGTCCCGCTACTTCCGCTCGGCTGCTACTAGTGTCGGCGGCCGCGCAGTAAAAGCGGGTAACGTTGGGCACGGTAGCAGTGACGTATGAGAGTCGTATTTTCAGGCGGGAGATTTGAAGCGCGCTAACGCGATGCGGACCACTAAAAACGTGATTTTATTTCAAAATAAGCACTTCCTTGGCACAAAAGCAGCGCTACGACGTTTCTGGACCGCTATTTCAACAATCAACGTCGACTTATTATTTGCCTTTAGTGTCCCTTTAACTCAAGAAACTATAAGCTTATACTACATATATTATTTTTTACTCAAGATATTCAGGTAGCATTTGTGCTTTTACCACATAATTCTGCAGAGAACAGAGTTGATAATCAGCCCAAGATTAGAATAAGCTAGGTATGAGTGGACTCGTTTCCTGTGTGCTGTCCTGCATCTGTGTTATTAAAAAGGCAATGCTGAGCAGCCCAGTCAGGAAGCTCCGGGATATATCACAAAAAAATCCTCCCTTTGAAAGTTCCAAAAGCCAGAGCACATCATCGAGCTCATGTAGTAACACCTGATCAGATCCTTCAAGTCACGTGACTTCTTTTATTTCATTTTTTTTCGCCAGCCTGTTTCAAAGCGGTCGCCAATAAAAATAACCTTCGTGATCCACTGTTGGAGTTGCCTGGGCGCGCGGTGCCTGTAAGTTCAAATGCACGCCATACCGTATGCGCCATAATTTTGTTGGCGCCAATGTTTTCCTGAATTTAGGTCAATTTTTCGCTGTCGCTTTCTTTCAAAACCGCACACACTCACATCCATACACAAACGAAACCAAGGCACCCGTAAAACAGATTGTTTATGTTTTGCTTCGCCGAGCGTCTCGCTAGCTACAAGGGCGCTATCTCGATATGAAGAAATAGAGGATGCCAGAGCTTGTATCGTTACATTCTTTAGCCTTACTGAATACCATTTTGTAAGCGCGATGCCGGCATACGCCCCTCAACTTCATCTGTCACGTTCTGCACCGCTATCTGCGGGTCCTTTCTTTTTCCCGGCACGCGATCCTGCTCTAAGTTCTCATTGTTCTTCATTTGCTCGTATCCGTTGGGTGCAGGCATCTCTCCCCAAAAAAATGTACGAACACGAAAGAAGCAAGGAGGATGTCATGAACGCACCGTGCTCAATATGTGCCGGTGGTCTAACTGGTTAGTGATGATAGCTTCTGGAAGCGCGCATCAGAGACAAGGACGACACAGAAACATAAGAATAGAGAAAAAGCGTAAGCGCTGAACCTCAGCTGTGCGAAATGTCAGCGCTTACGTTTTATTTGTTTTTATATATTCTTGTGTTCTGCCTGGTTTTCATTTATTTGTGATGCGCGCGGCCATAAGCATCCTAACATTGCTGGCGTTCGCGCTTCTTTATACGCGCATTTCCTTCTTCTATGTTTCAGTTTTAACACGATAGCATTAAAGAGCACGTGTAGAAATTCATGTGTCGGTGGAATTGGTTACGAGCGAAAATGTCCGTGAGCGAAAAATTGAGATAGACGCAAATAATTAATAAAGCTCTTCGGTTCGCAAGAGAATTGAACCCAGCCTTCTGCGTGGCTGCCAAGGTGTTTTACCACAGAGCCACGCCACTGCCTGAATCTGCTTCGGAAAAAAGACCCGATGCAGGAGTCAAGTAGTGCGAAGTGTCCCGTTAATATATTGACATATACCACATGTGATATTGCGTGGTAGATGGGCACCAGGCATAACGCCATGTGAATTGCTCCACAAGTCGGTGGTTTATAGGCCCACCCATTGCAAGGCGCTCAATCGTAATTGATCATCATCAGCAGCAACAGCATCCACAAAGTGTCTGTAACTACACGTATTGCCTTATGGACTCGGAGTGGGTACTTCGCTGATTCGCAGTATGACGAATTATGACGCAGTGGGCACTTCGCAACTGTATTTGGAGTAGACGTTCTAGGATAGTTTGAATCGGTCAATGTCACGCGCACAGACATTCCTTCCCTAGCGGCACGGTTGAGGTGTTCCCTTGGGAGCGAAGCCTGGCAAGCGAATGAGAGGACGATGCGAACGGGGCCCGATCACGCTATCTATATACCCTTGATGGCGAGGCTCGTCCTCAAAGATTTTTTCGTTCTTTGTTTCGGAAGTTTTCTAAGCATTCGGGGCAGTTAACTAGACTCGGTGATACGACTTCTCGGAAGGCTCGTCAAAACTGTTTTACGTCGTTTTAAAATGGTGAATGCGATTAACACGTTCCAAGAATGTACGAAAGCGTGAAAGAGTGTTACAGTTACGTCGAGAGGTTAAGTATATTGCAAAAATGTGTTTGGTGGTAGCTCAGTGGGCTAAACGCTCGCGAAGCCAGCTTCGCGGACCGAGAGGTCATGGGTTCGACTCCTGGCGACGGAACTTTTGGTCAGTTTTTTTCTTTGCCATCTCATGGCGTTCATTTTGCAGACGTATTTCCGTGACGGAAAAACGTCATTAAAGCCTTGGTGGACCTCGGCATAAAACAATTTCTTGTTAAAAAATATTTCTACTTTTAGACAATAAACGACAAAATGTGGTGCTTTTAATGATGTTGATACAGGTGGGGTCAGCCTGGCAGATCGCGCCTGCAGTTGCTCCGCTTGAGCTTTCCGCGCAAATTGTGTCTCCGTGATGCACTCAGTCCAGTATCTGGCGGGTATGTCAGTATTATGCGCGACACTTAAGACTGACAGATGCAAGGAATAACTTGTGTCGTCAAGCAGAAGATTACTGCGTGCTCTTCATGCATATGACATGGATCTTCGCTAGTGTGATGGTTATGTTCTGGGCATTTTATGTCGCACGTACGTAAAGATTATGAGGTGTTGTTTGATGCCATATAGTTTTGTAGTTAACCTCTGATGCCTGCGCAAGGAAATATGCTATTTTAGAAGAAAGATATAAAGATAGCGCAGAGGTGATAAGTGAAGCTGTAACTAGACTGTTTTTCATAAGAGGCAGTTCAGGTGGACGTTTAGGTACCAAGGCAACAGGCAGGGAAGGAAATCCCCAGAAAATGATGCGACAGGTCCAAATGTGCAAGAATTCGGAGACACCTAGAATTTGAGATGTAGATATCGAGTGATAGCTAGGCCGACTATTTGAGAAGTGAGCTTCCAAAATTTAGACGCACGAATATATGCACGTTTAAAGCAAAAGCTTCTAAGCGCACGAAGAATGAGGACAGGAGAACTTGACAGGATCGAAAGCGCTTGTCCTGTCAAGTTATCCTATCATTCTGTTATCCTGTCAAGCGCTGTCTTGTCAAGTTCTTCTGTCCTCGTTTTTCGTGCGCTTAGAAGCTTTTGTTTTAAACATGAATGCCCCCAAATTATCCAATCTCGCCGTCTTGTTACGAATATATGCAGCTGAAGCAGGAATTTCATTTGGCCCGGTTGGTTTATAGTTAATGGGAGAGAGCGCAGCGCAAAAAGACGGGCACAAACATGAAACAAATTTCGTCCAGTGTGTGGAGCGTCTTCTCTGTCCCCGTCTAATAGCGCCGCGTTCTTTCCTGTTAACGCTGAGTACACCTAAAAGCGGTTAGGTTGGGAGCTGCCATCGATCCTTTCATGCATAAAGCGTAGCTCAATTTAAAGCAATACTAGCTCATTTTAAATCAACACCGTTATTGTTACACATACGCATGTATTGCGTGTCACCTCTTAATATTAATGCACCGCTTTAATTCTCAATCTTTCAAGTTTTTCAAGCCGTCTTTGACTATCTGCCTGTTCCTTCTTTGTGCCACTAAGTTCCTCACTCCAGTAATTGTCGCATTTTAGCATTTTGCGCATGAAAAGGTAAGTCGGGTGCTGGTGTCGCCTTTTCTTCCTCTCTCGAGTTCGTGTCTACCGGTGCACATTTTACACCCAAATGAACACATGCCAACCAGCGTGAACGTCCGTTCTGTGATAAGAGTCAAGAGAGATAGGCTGAAAGCGGCGCGTGAAATGGGCAGCAATCGCACGCCTGTAATGACAACGCGAAACCAAAGGGAACACAAATAGTGGGGCTGCTACTCGGGCTGACAGCGCGGCTCCGCCTCTAGAAGCCAGCGAAGACCCTCATTCGCAGAGCCGCTAGCAGATGGCGCCGTGTTCCAGCATACGATAGTAGCGCCCCGAATGAAGGGGTGCGCGCTCTAACTCGACAGATACGGTAGCCTCCTGCAGGCACATCACGCGCGTCACAGTAAAGAAAAAAGGAATGCCGTGAGAGGGATTCCCGTCTCTCGCCTGCGGAGCTTGTCTGTTATGCTGCCCGCCCTGCTTCGCCATTAATTCGACTCTACCGCATTGACGCGTCGGCTTTGCTCCTTGAGAAGCAGCAGCGCCGGTTTTGTTAATTAACACGCCTGGGTCTTTTCAGCACATGCATCACTCAATTAATCTTGCGCCCCTTGGTCGAGGAATGTATGCATTATTCAGGGAAAGCCTCAACTATACATATTATTTGCATTTTGCAAGAAATGGGTAAAGACAACAAACGCAATATTATCATCCACGGTTGGTTGTGTTGAAGCTAGTCACTGGCTGTCCAAATCCTGAATCACGCCTGGGTAAGCGTGTAGCCGACCATTGACATGGCAACAATCAATATGCGACCAAATCAATTACTATAGAGTTATTATTTTTATTTATAGAAAAGTACTATTACTATTACTAGGAGAAAACATTAACGCGTTATTTCTGTTAACTAGAAGACGTGGCTGTACGGTTAGTTAATGGTTTTACAAAGGGTTCGCTATGGCACTCCATGTTCTAAAAAGCTGGGAAGTGCGTAACTCTTTCTTACTACGTAATCAGTTTATCCATTTCAATTAAGTTTGTTGCTTTTCAATTAAAAAAAGCGCCGTTTTGCTGTGAGAGCGCTCTTAAATCACTCACATTAAAAAAAAGGTTGCAAATAAAATTTTTCGGAAAACTACAAAATGAAACTTAGTAGCTTATCGTCTCTGAGAAGGAGAAATGAAATAAAATGAAATCGAATAAACACGTTTTAGTGACGCTATTGTTGTTGAGGTACTCTGTATAGGTTTATAATTAGGGACACGTTGGCGCTTCGAGGCCATGCCAGCTCCTCAAAGATAAGTGTGCTGGAAAAGATGAACATAAACGCCACGACTGCAAACGACTTGCTGTTGGCTTACTTTAAGCCGAGACCTGCTGGTACCGCTTGCGATAACCTTATAGCAATGAAATTGTCTATAGGCACAGAAAGGACGTTAAAAAGAGTCTTTCTAAGCGCACCATTAGGGATACTCGTTCAGTGTTTGTTTAATTACACGACAGGTGTGTTCAATGAGAACGCGCACAAAGGACGTAGTATTCGCATTGATAGAACGTTTAGTGCATAATCTCTTTTCAGGCACAGACAATAAGCGACGCACACGAGCACTAGCTAGCATTAAATTGTTTACTTATGAGTCCATCTGTTAACGCGCTTTCGCTCGTGCATACCGTGACTGTAATGAATATTAACAGTTCTTACAGGGAAAGGGTAGTAAGTATGGCCACCGAGCCTCTGTTCATGTACATATGGTGTTCTGAGCAGAACGCTGTAACGTGTAGCATCTCGACTCCTGCACAAGGCCGTAAGTTCGATTCCGGGTGCATTTCCAAAGCATGAAATGCAATAAACTGCTTTTCACAGCATACTGAGCGCAAGACAAATGCCTGAAAACCCGTCACTATAAGATCGCTCACATTGTATCGTGTTTATCTGGGATGTCATATTAGAATAGTCACCAAGGTGGGGGGTATATTATGTTGGTAACGCCCAGGACAGTAGCCCGACACACACAAACACACACGCACACGTATGTGTGCGTATATATATATATATATATATATATATATATATATATATATATATATATATATATATATATATATATATATATATATATGTATATATATATATATTCTCCCCATGCTTGTGGCTGTCTCCAAGTGCTTTTCACAAGTGTTTGTCGTGCACGCAATCATTTCTCATTTCATTTTGCCATGAATCGATCGCTCGAAAGTTCTGCATGAGTGGAATGGAAGAGTTGGAGTGAATGAAAACGGTTGAACACGGCCAGAGGAAGCGACAGCGTCACGCTGTGACCGCGCACACGTCGATAAGCGACCCCACTTCCTCCTCGCCAGTCTCAGCTTAGCGAAGCTGACAAATGAAATCTTTCATTTTCTCTACCTGTTCTTACATACCATTTTGGGGAATCGGTGGAATTCTAGCATTAATCTTCGTTCGCCCCAATGCTACCAAAAGTGTCGGTTCTCCGCGCCTTCAGTCTGTTCTGATCTTATTTGGCTGATAACTGATGCAGGAATTGGCAGATTTAGAATCACGGCGACTTGAGGAAGGCCAGACCCGTACTCGGTACACGAGGTATAAAATGGGGAAGGTTCTTTCACGAAAGAAGGGAAGCCGTGCGGCACTCGACTGTCGCTCTTCACTCGACAATGTCGCCACCAATACGAAGGCAGCTACGTTTTTTTCCCGAATGTTCTTCGCAAGTTGCCCAGTTCGGGACGGATGGAAAGGGAGAGAGCGGTCCACGCACTCGACTCGCCCCGTGCGACGAGGAAAGCACATACAGAATAGCCCCCCCCCCCCCAAAAAAAAAAAAAAAATTGGGAAAGAGGGACGAGGCGGAGACGAGCGCGCGTGCGGCGCCCTCTTTCGGCGGGGAGCATCGCACTGGCGTCGCCGTTCGAAGCAGTGGGCTCTTCATCGGGCGCCCATCGCACGCGCAGCCTCTCGCAATCAATGTGCGCCGGCATTGCGGCTGAACGCGGCGTGCCATGGCCACCCAGCCGGGATTGTTGGCGCAGCAGCAGCGCGTGGCGGAGCCGCAACAGGAACTAACTTCCGCTCTTCGCCGGAAGCAGACGCACGGAATAAGCCAGCGTGTCGTCACAGCCGCCTCAGTGCACATCCGACGCCAATGAGCCGGTGTCTTCGTCCTTTCGCCCGAAGTGAGTCCCGAGATGACGTCGTGCGTCTGGCATATTCTCACGCGGCACAGTAGCGTAAATGCCGAGCTCTTTCACTAAGAATATTTAGAGGCATTTCGAAGAGCCGAGGACGTTCATTGGGTCGGGGCACCACTCGAGCCAGCATTTGCGTTTGGGACATGCGAATCGCCGCAGCATTTCTTTACCCGCGCAAAGAGTGAGATAAGGCGACTCGGTTGTTGTGGTTAGCGTGAGATGTGTTTGTGATCTCACGTGAAGGAAGTTATCGTGTGCTTCGACCGATGACCGACTACGAAGGACTCGACTACTTGGAGAAGTCCTATATGCTGGTCGATGATTAATGATTGGATACCTACTTCCCCATCAGCCAAGGACTCCGTGACCGGAACACCCGCTTGTTCATTTCAACTGCGGTGCAGTATGGAACATTAGCGGCGCAACAGTCTGCTTCGTGAACCCTGTCCAACAGGTACGCTGTGTGGGACCTCTGCGGCGACTGAAACAGTCCTTCACTCGTTTGGACATTTTACATCCTAAGAATTGAATCGGCTTAGGAGCTGGATAGTTCTGGCCTTGCTCAACTTCTTTGGCCAGCAGGCCCCTGGTGTGCGGCCTTCTCAGCAACGCGGCTGCCGTGTGCGGTAGTCTGGTGGATTACTGCCGAAGCTCGTACAAAAAGATCAGGGTAAGTTTAAGTTGTGCTTTCTTTCGTGCTGCCTATGCCATGCTGTTATCACGGTTTCAACCTGCACCGTAAAAAGTCCCTTCGAGTAAAGTTTCGCACTGTTCAGCAGTTTACTTCTTTATTTACAAGACATCACGAGAACATAACAGTACGGCGAGTACTCAATATCTGATGCGATGTTTAATTCGTGTTACACTAGTACGACAGCCAGAGTTGAAGCAAATAAATTGAGCGGCTCTATTTTGTACTGCTTGTAGCATTATAATTAAGTGCGCTGGATGTGGCGGTCAGATGGACGAATCAACTTCAAGTGCGTCGATATCAGCGTACCAAAACAAGAACACAACCATCTGGTGTTCCCCATTTGTCATGACATATCTTGCTCTGCATTTCTGAATCACACTTTTGCACTGTTAGAGATGCTGGCGTTCATCCTTTTTTTTTTTGCGCTTCTCTAAGACCTTGCGCACGGATTACAATTCTTCGTGGAACACAAAAATGCAGAAATCCCAATTTTTCACTGAAATCCTCACGTAAAATATATCGTTTAATCCTTTTTTCATAAAAGCCATACCATAGCCATCGACATTTTCTTAACGAGCTCATCTCTCTTCCCCAATGTGTTTCTAACAGATTAGACCACATTCATAAAGTTCGAGTTCCCCCGTGCAGAACTTCTGCATCATTGAATTAACACATACCGCGTGCATCGAAAGAGGGGAATTGTCTTCCCGCGGCTGAAACTGTAGTGAATTGTTCACGCTTTCTTTAACCGGGAGTTTATGACTGCACATTTGCTGAATACATTATACTTACTGTAACTTGCTACATTCTTGTTTTCTAACAGACATTTTTGTAGCGCTTAAGCACAATCGCAAAAGAAGGGGGAACATATGACGACGGGACAGGCGCTAACTCACAACTTCATGGCACATACATACTATTCCCAATGCGCAGATGCATCATCAACATCGCACATGACGCAGGGGGCGTGTCAAAGCAAAGGTTTAAGGAAGCCGTGTTCCGCGTTATACAGTGACACGGACGCTTGACTGACATCATCACAATTTTTCTCTTTTATGTGAAATACCTCCACAAGGTCACGCGCCGTTTTATCTTTACTTCTGCCATTGATCCTGACATCATAGAATCTCGGCTCACAAGAGCAGTTAGCGCCTGTCCCGCCGTCATGTGTTTCTTTCTTTTGTGATTGTGTTTAAGCGCTACAAAAATGTCTGTTAGCAAATAAGAACTCGCCCAGAAACATATTATTCTTTTTTCGGTTCTTTTTTGTCCTTCTTAATATCACGTTCTATCGTGCATTACTGCCTTACTGCATGATACAGGGTGTACTTTTTTTTAGGATAACGTGTCTGCTGTATAAGCAGGAACGAGATCATCCCTTGTACTCAACTTTCGAATCTGTTCGCACTTCCCTCTGTAATGTCTTATAAATAAATAAATAAATAAATAAATAAATAAATAAATAAATAAATAAATAAATAAATAAATAAATCGGGTTCAAGATCATGTTAACGGTACCTGCGAGCGCACAGCTGCAAATCTCTCCTTTATCCAAACGCGCCGTGTCCTTTCTGTAAATCAACCTAAATCTGTCAAAGGTTATGGTGCATTGTCCTCGCGAACTTTCTGTTGAATTCGTTCTGCCTCGATTTTAGCTCTTCGTTTTTAGGGAAGCACAAGGCAGCCCGACTGAATTTTCTCTTCTCGTAGGAAGTCTAATTTATCTGCTTCCAGAGGCGATAAAATCAATAACGATCAGGTTTATTGCAGTGATGTAAATAGGAAATAGTATGTTAATATTCGACAGACGAAAGTCTCTTACGACGAATGTTTGCATAAGCACGTTTGCAGTGAAATGAGCCTATTCACGAGCGTTGTCAAAGCTGCCTGTCGAATTTTATATATAGGCCTCTCAAGAAAACTTTGAGGATGTGAGGTTTGCTACAGAAAGTGAAGGTATATTTCTTGTTAGTCTTGTATGGACACTAAGAGGATTAATTATTTCCGGACAGTTCAGAACCCTGTGACTAAAGAAAAACAAAGAGAACTAAGCTGCAAAATAAAATGTACTCCCTGCCGGCGATAGCATCAGTGAATGTCAAGCAGTTGTCAAGACACAGATGTCCGTGTATTTCTTGTCAGACCAGTACACTGAGAATTCATTCAATAACTACACGTCTTGTGTAAAAATTGACCGGCAGGAGGATGAATGATCAGAGATAACTACTTTTTACACGTGTCTTAACATAGGAATATGCGCGTCATAAGAGATATTGTGCGTCACACGCGGCACTGTAGTGCTTCTGTCGTATTACTTATCATTTTAGGCATTTTATTTCCTTACGTAACTTTCTCTTTCTGAAAAAAAAAGAAGAAGAAAACGATCATGAAACTACTGCCTTGATGCAACCGTGCTCAACGACCATGATTACTTTAATGCTTTCCAGCACCCCTACCTCTTTTGGAGGCGTTATCTCACCTGTATGTAGCTGATGAGTCACATGTCATCTAAAACGTAATGTGCAGGACATGACAAGTGATCGAGCAAAAAAAAAAATGACCAGCGTGACTTCGCAGCGCCCTTTTTTCTGTTTTCTTTGTTTTTGTTGGGCTGGTTGCGTCATAACGAAAAGAAAGAAATCGTGTCGAAAAAAAAACGAGGAGGAAAACACCATGATGGAGCCTACAACTCACCCTGTCCGCTGTTATTTTCCTAGTCTATTGGCTTCGAAGCTGAAGAAAAATGAGTCTTCGTTCGGGATTTGAACCCGGAACCGCCGCACTTCTGGGGTGTTCGCTCTACTTCCGGCAGGCTAGTCGATTGCTGGGCGAATTAATCGGCAATTCGCAGTACACGCACAAGCTGATAATGGCAAGTCTGTTCAGGCCGCGACTTGGAGCAAGGTTCGTTAAGTAGGAAAAAATTTGTTAAGCACCAATTGGTAGCATGAAGGTAGAAATAAACAAATCTCTTTTTTTTTTTAATTTGATGTCCTAATGTTTATGCACGGATGTCGCGTGCCCAAAATTTCAGGTATGATGCAGACGCTACAAGGACCCTACGGCTGTTCCTGGAGACCTTAAATATATTATTATTTTTTTTTCTGCCTGCGCATAGTTGTATATGTGCAATTTTATAACGTTTTTTATCCCTGATATTTTATTATGAATGTTTGCCTTTGTTTTTTTTGTTTTTGTTTTTCGTGCGCCAATACAAAGACCTTACGGTTGTTCCTGGGCACATTAAATAAACGTTTGATTGATTGATTGATTGATTGATTATTATATTGATGTAAAAATAAATGGAAAACTGTAGATTACTTGATTCCGCCTAAGTAAGAAGTATACTGGGATCAAGGCTCTTAAGGATACTGCTCACAACAATATTGAATTAATGTGTGTATACCCTGCCAACACTGCGCGTTCCTCGTAGTGTAGGTAGGAAGAGACTGTAAAACCTCGCAGTTTGACCTTTTGGTCGCCTTTTTCAGCACAAATAAGAGAATTACCCCCGTGACGACATACTTTCA
Organism: Rhipicephalus sanguineus; assembly: GCF_013339695.2. Classification (NCBI taxonomy): domain Eukaryota; kingdom Metazoa; phylum Arthropoda; class Arachnida; order Ixodida; family Ixodidae; genus Rhipicephalus; species Rhipicephalus sanguineus. The sequence continues at coordinate 163,541,358 of NC_051182.1, read as the reverse complement.
TAGGGCATTTGTTGACCACATGCTTTAGCACATTACGGACTCATCATATGGACAGCCTCGTCTTCTTGTTTAGCAGCAGGCAAGAGCTTCGGCTGGTAATGGAAATATGTTTACATTTCCATATGTGGCTCCGTTGAAAGTGTCGGTGGAAACAAGACAGAAACCTATCGATTCGCGCTCGTTCTTTCTCAAGTATTCCTTTCTTGGTGGCGCTAACATGTATCCTTCATATGTCAACCAGCTCGCCCAGCAACAAGTCCTATTCAAATCAAATCAAATCAAATCAAGTTTATTCATCTTTCGAAAAAGGAAAGATAGGATTCCTCTGTGGTACTTGAGAACAAAAAAAAAAGGAATAATCGACAAGACATCTGAATGCAACATTGTAATTCATTTGAAACCTCTTGCCGCTTGAATATAGAAGGTAGCATTAGTAATGAAGATGGGTAGGCATTTGAGCAGCTTGGCTCATGATTTAGCCGAACACTGCGCTAAACGACGGCGCAAAAGAAGGAACACGGACAACGGCTCGGACTGACAGCCGAGTGTTAACACACTGCAGTGAATGCGGCTCCCAGCCGCATTTTAAAGATTCCACTATGCTGTCAAAATACCTTGATGAGTGCGCACTTCTCATATGTGAAGCCTGGCCAAGCAGTGGCGAGGCACGTGTAAGCCTCCCTTCTATTCCTCTCCTTCCGATGGAGATATTCCTATCTGCTTGACTGCGATATCGCTTCTGCGCATGCTGTTATTTTTTCTGCTGTTATTTTAAAAGTGGTGGAGTATATATGGTGGCTGAAAGAACAAACAGCTGCCTGTTAATCAGCACCGTGGTCTGCGTTGCTTCTTTCGTGCCGTCTTTAAGCATTATTTTCTGCTCAGCTTATTTATTTATTTATTTATTTATTTATTTATTTATTTATTTATTTATTTCTAGGCCCCTAGAGGCATTGCGTAAGGGGGGAACGCAATAAAAAGTTTTAAAACACGTGCAGATTATTGAAAAGAAAAAGAACGGGTACAAATATATACAGAAATGAAAACAAGAAAAAAAGTTACAATAACTTATTCGGGAATATAGTTAACATTAGGTTAGGTGATGTGCAACAAAGACAGGCAAGAAAAAAAAAAGAACGTTTTGAACCGCGACAGCTCATTAAGCAATAAAATTTGACATATCAAAATACGAACAATTAGTGCAATTGATTTCTTTCCAGTTCACTGGACACTTCGTGACGGCATGCTTGCTCCCAGAAAAGTCGTGCACGACTTGTTGCTGTGGAATATCGAAAATGCAAATAATATTTAAGATAACAACTTACTCTGCTTTTACTGCAGCTTCTACAAAGACCCTCTCGGCTCTGTGGTCTTTTGTAGACGTGTTTGTTTTGCTTTAGTGAATAATTTTTACGCAGCACGTGACGTGCTGCGTACTACACACTTCTTTTTCGAACTACTTACGCAGAGCTTGTTCCAATTAGGATTCCGGAAAGTGAATTATTTCAGTCAGAAACTATGTTCGGCTAGGGTGCGCGGCACTCTCCTGATATTTGTACTGCTCTTAGTCAATAAAGAAGAAATCGTTTGGGAAAGATATCGAAGATCAGTTTTATGTTTGCGGTATTAAATATATACTCAGGAATGGTATCTCCTGTCGGTATGTCAAAAAGCACTCCCCATAATTTCTCGCTCTTTCTAATCTTTGCCATATGAGTTTGGAATGGAAACTTAGTTTAAAACCCACGCTTCTGTAGGCACTTTTTTACCATCCTAATGGCTGCTTCGCCGCGATGCGTCCAAAGTGTGCGCGGCAAGCCTCTTCGAAGAAGCCGCATATATCTGCCGTTCATCTTTCTCTTCCACTTTCGGATCCCTTCTGGAGTGCTTACCAAAGCTAAAACTTCAGCCGAAGCCTCAACCTGTACCTAATGCCTGAGGCGGACCAAATAAAAGTCACGAAAATGGAAGGCGGTCAGAAAACGCGACAGCACTTCTTTTGGATTCAGACCGGCAGACCGGCGTAACGGGATATGGGTTCCGTGCCCTGTCAGCAGAAAGAGTCGATAAAAACGGGGATGAAGAAATGATGGCAAGAAAAAGTTTTAAACTTATGTTCGACATAGAGGGAGATGGCAAGAAGACAGACAAACTTTGAAGAAATTTCCACGTCAGTTGAGTGTATGTTCGAGAATATATGTGGTGTTTTATTTCAGATATTTTCGTTTGGTACGTTCAGAACCCTGAGGATAGAAATAGCACTCTCAGTAACACTCGTGAGAGGGAAGTTGAGACTGTGGTTTCTACATTTTTAGGCATAATGACGGGCCACACAATTTTTCCACAGCAGGATGCCATTCAAAAGAGGTGGCGCTCGCGGCCATATTTCGAGATAGCAAATGTTGCAAGCTTACAGGAATATCGGACGCTGTTTCCAGCAATTTGTTTTTCGTGAAGGATAAACAACTGAGGTACTCCTAATTTGATCTCAGTCGCAAAACTTGCGGCGCGCAGTCTCTGTGTGAGCGCGCGGGTGTTGTTCTTAAATACTTATTAAACATTTATGTAATGTTTGCTTCTTTCAGTGCTCCACTATGGTCGAAATCTAACCGCGCATCATGAAACTATCATTTTACTGCTAGAGGCCCGTGTACTTAGGTTTAGGGGCACTTAAAGAACCCCAGGTGCTCAATATTTCCGGAGCCCTCCAATACGGCGTCCCTCATAATCATATCGTGTTTTTGGGGCATTAAACACCAACAGTTATTATTACTGTTACAAGACTATATTCCACACTGCAGAAGCAAGAGAGAGAGGCACGAAAGAAGACGTGATTTTCGGGTGTGGTCAACAGAGCGCCAACAGAGGAGTTTGAGGGCAAGTCGTACCAGTAGCGTCACCTCCAGGAGCTGCACCCGTTAGTTTCCCAAAGGAAAGCGTCTGGTGTAGGACGGGAAACGACGTGGCGCAGGGGACCGGGGAACACTACGGCGAGGTGAAGGTCAGCGGCTGTGCCGGGCTGTTGCCGTAGTGGTCGGGACGTATTACAATTCATGTCGGGACGTAGCGCGAAGGAAACAAGACACAGGGAAGAAGGCACGGGACGGGCGCTGACTGACAAACGAAGATTTAAGGCGAAAGCCTTAGATGCCTCATCAAAGGCCAAAATTGACCGCCGTCTCGAGGTGTTGGCGCCAACACGAGTGATGCAAAAAAATCATCACGTGATGACGCCACCATATTACGTCTGCAAAACGTCACAGATCGCCAAAAATGTGTGACGTCACATGACATCATCGCTTGGTCAAAGGTGTGTCGATCACGGAGGCAGTGCAAAACGAGGTGAGGTGCCTCCGATCCTGGAGGCTGGGCAAACTACGTTTGGTGAGGAAAGCTTTCGTGGGTGGCGGGTCAGGATTAATATGTCGACTAAGAAGAAAAACAAGATGGCTTTCGGTTTCGAGCCGTCTTAGGTGAATGCATAAGGGACCCTGCGATTTTTTTTAAAGGATTCCCACTTCTTACAGTTGGCAAGGACGTGAAAACAAATCGACCAAAAAATGCCAACGCTTGCGCATTCGTGAACGAAACAAAATCTAGCAAACAAACGTTTTGTTCAAGGATGTGCCACGGCTGGGATTTGATCCCGCGACCTTCGAGTCAGCAGTCAAACACCATAACCACCACACCAACGTGGCGGGTCAGCTTGTCGGAATAAAAACGCAGGTTACCTGATGATTCTCTGCCCGTCTGTTTTTCGTTTAGTGCAGCAGAAGATGTACGTTTCCACGCGCATCGTGAGCACTCGACTTACAAACAAAAAGTGAAAGGAAGTGAAAGGAAGTGAACGCCAGGCCTGCGCTGAAACCGCAGCACAGTCACAGCGAAAGCTGGAAGAGCGGCGTTTCTAGAGCCCGTTGTAAGCTCTCTTGGGGCTACAATACAAGTACACTAGAAAGGTACCCACTACGCCATAAATCACAATTTTTGTGAAGTTGGGAAGCACCTACTAAGCCATTATTCGTCATTCTGCGGAGAAGCGAGGCACCAGCTACAGGTCTGTAAGGCATTATGTGCACTTTGTTGACGCGACGACTGATGACGATCAAGAATTATGGCTGGGCCCTTTGTAATGGGTTGGAAGCTTTAAACGGCCCACCAGTTATGTAATTTGCATTGGGTGACGCCCGGTCGCTATTTCCCTCTCCCGTCATGCTGTATAACATACGTTGACGTGGGAGAGAGACGGAGGGGGGGGGGGGCGAAGAACTTTACTGAGACCCCGAGGAGAGAGAGAGAGAGATAAAAGCGAAGGAAAGGCAGGGAGGTTAACCAGGTTGCACCCGGTTTGCTACCCTACACGGGGGAGGGGGAAGGGGAGACCCCGAGGAAATAAATCATGCGCTTATGGGCTTCCTTGGCAACCAATACAAGTGCACTTGCGAGGAACCCACCACGCAATAAATCATTGTGATTTTACTGAGACCCCGAGGAAATGGATCATGCGCTTATGGGCTTCCTTGGCAACCAATACAAGTGCACTTGCGAGGAACCCACCACGCAATAAATCATTGTGATTTTACTGAGACCCCGAGGAAATGGATCATGCGCTTATGGGCTTCCTTGGCAACCAATACAAGTGCACTTGCGAGGAACCCACTACGCTATAAAGCATTGTGATTTTACTGAGACCCCGAGGAAATGGATCAAGCGCTTATGGGCTTCCTTGGCAACCAATACAAGTGCACCTGCGAGGAACCCACCACGCAATAAATCATTGTGATTTTACTGAGACCCTGAGGAAATGGATCATGCGCTTATGGGCTTCCTTGGCAACCAATACAGGTGCACTTGCGAGGAACCCACCACGCAATAAATCATTGTGATTTTACTGAGACCCCGAGGAAATGGATCATGCGCTTATGGGCTTCCTTGGCAACCAATACAAGTGCACTTGCGAGGAACCCACCACGCAATAAATCATTGTGATTTTACTGAGACCCCGAGGAAATGGATCATGCGCTTATGGGCTTCCTTGGCAACCAATACAAGTGCACTTGCGAGGAACCCACCACGCAATAAATCATTGTGATTTTACTGAGACCCCGAGGAAATGGATCATGCGCTTATGGGCTTCCTTGGCAACCAATACAAGTGCACTTGCGAGGAACCCACCACGCAATAAATCATTGTGATTTTACTGAGACCCTGAGGAAATGGATCATGCGCTTATGGGCTTCCTTGGCAACCAATACAAGTGCACTTGCGAGGAACCCACTACGCTATAAAGCATTGTGATTTTACTGAGACCCCGAGGAAATGGATCAAGCGCTTATGGGCTTCCTTGGCAACCAATACAAGTGCACTTGCGAGGAACCCACCACGCAATAAATCATTGTGATTTTACTGAGACCCTGAGGAAATGGATCATGCGCTTATGGGCTTCCTTGGCAACCAATACAAGTGCACTTGCGAGGAACCCACCACGCAATAAATCATTGTGATTTTACTGAGACCCCGAGGAAATGGATCATGCGCTTATGGGCTTCCTTGGCAACCAATACAAGTGCACTTGCGAGGAACCCACCACGCAATAAATCATTGTGATTTTACTGAGACCCTGAGGAAATGGATCATGCGCTTATGGGCTTCCTTGGCAACCAATACAAGTGCACTTGCGAGGAACCCACCACGCAATAAATCATTGTGATTTTACTGAGACCCTGAGGAAATGGATCATGCGCTTATGGGCTTCCTTGGCAACCAATACAAGTGCACTTGCGAGGAACCCACCACGCAATAAATCATTGTGATTTTACTGAGACCCTGAGGAAATGGATCATGCGCTTATGGGCTTCCTTGGCAACCAATACAAGTGCACTTGCGAGGAACCCACCACGCAATAAATCATTGTGATTTTACTGAGACCCCGAGGAAATGGATCATACGCTTATGGGCTTCCTTGGCAACCAATAAAAGTGCACTTGCGAGGAACCCACTACACTATAAATCATTGTAATTTTTGAGAAGTAGGGCAGCAGGCACTGTGCCATTTTTCGTCATTCTACGGTGAGCGTTGGTACCTGCTATACGCATGTAAGGCGTTATGCGCACTTTGTTGGTGCTGTGCCTGATGACGATGAAGAATTATGGCAGATCCCTTTGTAATGGATTGGAAGCATTCAACAACCTACTCGTTGCGCAATTCGCATTGTTTGACGCCTGGTTACAGAATTCGCGTTGTGCGACTCTTGGTGCTTATTTTACTCTTCTACCACGCTATATTGCATATGCTAATGTGGTTCCTTCCCGACATGTAGCCTGTATAGGACCTTTTTGCAAAGCAGTTTAAAGCACCGGCATGACCTTTCGATCTTATAATGCTTCTTGGCCTCCATTGTCTATGGCGGGCTAGAACGGCCGGTTTCCACTGCGACCCTGACAGGAGACCTGCACGCGTGTTTCTTCGCGAAAGCATTTGTCAATATGTTGATGTACTCAATCAACAAGACTTTGTTCCTGACTGGCTTTCCAGGGTTGAGCCCCTGGCTTACTTAAAGGAATTTTAGGAATGTAACTAATCATAGGTGTGCACTGCTTTGACATTGCTTCAGTTGTGTCTATTGTTGTATTGTCTGCTGTTATTCCTGTGCCGTGTTGCGAAACCGGTAATAAAGAAAAAAAAACCGGCATGGCTCAGAGGTTGAATACTGGGCTCCCACGCAGAGGGCCCAGGTACGAACCTCGTTCCATCCTGGAATTCTTATTTTGTTTTTTTTTTTATTTCGAGCTATACTGGTTACGGACACCGGCGGCGGCGGCGGCGGCGGACAACTACGGCGCCAAAAACGGCCGGTAAAATGATCTCATAACAGCTTTCGCTGTAAAAGGCACGTGGATGCGCAAAAGGCAACGCAAGGCGAAGAAAACAGGAGGTTCTGCAAAGAGAGCCACTTGCAAGTGGATTCATTTGAAGAAAGGCTTTTTTTTCATGCAGTCCAGCCAGGTGCGCATTCGCATTTTCGCAGAACAATCAGGTGCGACCACATCTTTATGTAAACATGCGCTAAAAATATTGTGCTTCTTAAGATGACAGGCGTATTCCTGGTACAGACATCTCGTTTCACATTGATGAAATGACGCTCTTTCATGCGTTATTCACAACTTTTTCGCAGTATGAACCAATTAGCCCAACAACATGTTTTATTATGCACATGAATGCCATCGCTCTCTGAATTTTCTTCGGCGCAGTCGACAGCACTATGTGGAAGCCTTGTCCAACACCCTTAAAAAAAAAAAGGTAGTGAAAATGTAGTAACTACGGCATTGACTGACACGTTTACTGCTTTTTGCTAACGTTTTCTACTTTAGAGGTAGTAAGTATTGTTGCTACTACTTAGGGTGTCAGAGTTAGTAGAGGTTACTACTTGCGTACGTAACAAGCTAGTAAACGTTACTAACTCTATCGGCTTCGGTATGTTATGCTGTAATTGTGACAGTGTTGTAAAAAATTTAGCCACACTACAATTGTCTTAATTATGCTGGAATGACCGTTTTATGCAACGTCATGGCACACGTCTATGCAAGTAGTGAGGTATATATATATCTGGGTCCCAAACACCAAATGTAAGTTTGAGTTCATGGCTAGCTCACCTGGACAATGGGTGCTACCCCAAATTAGGGCTATACATATCCCTCAGGTTGCTGTTGGAGTGTGTGTCGCGTAGGAGCGTCGACATTCTGCGCCTGCCTATATGCGTGCGTGTTCGTATACTATATTATCCAAGGATGACAGTTTTGTGTGTATTAGTGTAATCACATGAAGAGACGACACCATACGGTCTCACTTTTTTATTTGAGCTTGTCAGTATAGTAAAGTTACTAACTTTTCAGTTACTACGTGGGTAGTATATACTGTGAGAAGCATTTACTGCCTCAAAGTTAGTAAGTACCCCTACTTTTTTTTTATAAGTGTGAACGACTCCCTTCCCTCAGTGTTCGCGTGGTTCGCCACCTAATTTGGCCTGCCCGAGAAAGCACAGAACCCGTAGACGCGCGCACAGCTATAGTGACGTCGCGCGAGATGCTTTCATAAGCACGCCGGTCGTTGGTTTCGTTCACGCAGGCGTAAACAATGCCGCGGTCGTCCACCAGCTACGCCATACTTTTCCCCCGCGTGTTTTTACTCGGATGTCTATGCGCACGCCCGAATGACTTGACTCGGCTGGCAGCCGCTGTGGCCACACGCTCGGTTGACTGCCGGCCACCAAGGAGTAGAACCTGGTTAATTAAAGCCGAAACACAATCTTGCGGAGCGAGTGCGCGGGACAAACATGGATCGCCCTCCTCTCTCATTCTGAGGAAAATCCTTTTAACTGCTGCTTTCACTCCTTGTGCAGTGCACAGCCATCCGAGAATGAGAAAGTTAGGTTGGTTAGGGCCGCGATCGAGTCACGAGCAAGAAAATAATGAAGTTTGGAAGCTGTGTACTTCGCAAAAGTTAGCTAGTAGAAGTGCTGCGTAAGAGACGCGTGGGCAATTAAGCCCGTTCATTTTATAATTAAGACGAATGGGAAGCGAATATGGTCGAAAAACGCGTTTTAAAAAACGTCGCAGTTAAGTCATACGAGTTCCCACGCATTAAATGGAGTGGGAAGTGGAAAGAATGTAGTCTGCTCATCGTGATATGCAAAATAAGGCGGTGTTTTGAACTCAGTGTTAGAGAGTTGAGGCGTGGTTGGTGTGTGTTCATCTTCGAAATAGGGTTCTTGCTGCGCTAAAAAAAAAACACGTGTAACAAAAGAAGAAAAGTACACGACGTGCGCAGACACACAAGTGAACTTTAGTGAGTGAACGATGGCTTATATACAGTGAACAAGAAGAATCACACAACCATGTACTTATAATGTTAACATAGCGGGGACTAATGCCCCTTAAACGCCTTTCACAAAGAGTTTATTAGTTGACTGTTGAAGAGAAAATGTCTTACAGCCTTGAGAGCCAACTGTTCTCTGTTTCTACCCGACCAGGGTCCAAGAACTTTGTGCACGGACAGCGGATCTAAAGTGTGCCGATGACCGTTAAATGCGTCTCGCTACTTGTCGTGTTCCGTGGACACTCGGGGATTCAGTGTTCGACAGAGGCTTCCATTTTGCTGCAATGCTGGCACTCGGATGACATCCTTTTCCTTAAGCTACGCACGAAGTAAGGCGTATACATGCTACCCTCTCGTATTAGCTGTGTAAGAGCGCGTCTGTTGTCCGGCCGATATTGAGGTTTATCTGCACGAGGGTCAATGGTATATCAGTACTGCTGCTCGAAGGTTCCGCCTTAAAGCATAACTAAACGTTGTTTATTTATAAGTACAAATCGATTCACATCGCCGATTAAGTCCGATGACGACATTTGATACTTAAAATATTGCGGCGAAAATTCGAATGAGTTCTTGTCGTGAGAAGGACTGCCCGAACCATGGAAGCACGAGGCAGCGACGTTTGTAGAGCCGGCGCCGCGCGTGTGTCCGCGGCGAAATCGCTCACTGAGAGTTCTGGACTTCAGTTCTGGGTCACACGTGTGACCGACCCATCCCACGCATGTGCATGGTCACATGTGTGGACGGAACATTATCGGATCGGGGAACGGTGATTTGACGTGGCCGCAAAAGTGGACCGACACTGGAGATATCGCGATACCGAACTACACTTCAATGGCGATAGACCGAGAAAGAGAGAGAAACAACTTTATTAAAAATAAACGAAACCCAGTCCGGCTCCACTAAAAAAAAAAAAAAAAAAAGCAAGGCCTAGCGATCAGACAGGCCTAGAAGTGTTTGAGTAGTGCCTTCATGATGTCTGGAGAGCAGCCACTCCTCTGGGGTTGGTGTGTGTCTGAGGCCCATGACTGCACGGCCACATGGGCAATCCCACAGAACGTGGGCGTTATCCGGGGAGCCACCACACGCGACGCAAGCAGGGGACCCGTCCTACGAAGCAGACGCAACATTTGAGATATATTCTGTATTAACTAAACTGCGCTTCTTATTTTGCATATTTGTTGCTATAGGGATATTCGTTTTACTGTCATGCAGAGAACGGAGCCATCGACCAGCAAATCAATAGAGATGGTTTAGGGTTTATATATACACCGATTGTAGCGTTCCGCCTATTAAGTCCTCTTACGGGGGACGGAATATCTGACGCGACATCGCGAGACCCTGTGTAGATTTTCTTAAAGAATGTTTTTCATTAAAACATATAAAGCCTTTCGCAAAATTCGCGTAGTACGATTAAATCGTAGTTATGTTTCCCCCACTGCAGTTGTGCTTGCGTAGATGCATTCTTTACAGGAAACAAATTACAAGGTTGCAATGAACAGTTTGCCCGCTGCAGGTGACCGAAATATTGCAGGTAGCAGAATTTTAATACATCAAAACAATGTTCGAACACGTCTGAGCATTGTGAAAGCTTATTATTTATCGATACCTCTTCATGTTCCCGAAGTTCGAAAATGTGTACGATAGTAAGAACTAAAGGAAACGTCTGGCGAATCGCTCGAGCATGGCATGAAAGAGAACGCAGTCGCGCGGTCGATATCAATCAATCAATCAATCAATCAATCAATCAATCAATCAATCAATCAATCAATCAATCAATCAATCAATCAATCAATCAATCAATCAATCAATCAATCAATCAATCAATCAATCAATCAATCAATCACTAATTGTACAATGTCCAACAATGCACACAAAACTATTCAGACCAATAGCCTTTCGGCTAGTTTCTGGTGCAATACAATGAGACATTGTAAGTCATCCACAAGCCTCTTGAAAGTTATACAGTTAATAACTATAACAAAGAGATTTGATAAGCGGGCCAAAAGTCAGCCCAAGCAACGAATAATTTAAGCAGAAAAATTTGATTGCACAAACTTACACAACCTCAGTTGTATTTCGCACAGCGACGCGGCTTGCCATGGTAGTCGACCGTCGCATATTAAATTGGTCATTGTTGGCGAATTAAGATTTATAATAGACCGGTCATCGCCAGAACTCTAGAAGTAGCTCCATGGATAGCATAAAACATGAAAGCCAGATTTTGATAAGGTGCTCAGCTCTTCAACGTAATAGGGAAGAGTTACTTGCAGGGCACCCCAATAACTTTATGTCTACTTAATGCATGTTTGCGTACTGAAAGTGACGCAAAAACAATAGAACAGAAAGAATGCATGCCATGCTCAATCACAGCAAGGGTTCTAGTTTCATGTATGAAGCAGTTTGTCAATTTTTACTTTACGAAGACTGCAGTCAAGAGAACGACTTGACGCTACACGATATTCAGCAACAGGTATCTCACAACACCTCAAGCGCTTAAAGACGAAATCAGTGTGTTGACTCGGTCGTCTTTTGGTAAAACTAAAAAGCCAGAAATTGTGTTCAGGAAGAGGGTGCGTAGCTACACTGTTACGCACATCACTATTACCTAAAAGGTTTGCAACATCGCACCCCGATCACGAAATTTTCGTCAGGCCTAGACTGGCGACGCGCAAAACACATTTTGGCCTAAGACAACTTACAGACCTCATGCTCTTCAAAATGCGTTTCCACATTCATCAGCACGGGTGACTCAAGTGACGCACACACAGTCTTCCTCGCACTCTTCACTGAGGATTCACCGTGCTCGTCACGTATACACACCAACCCACTAGATGTAACGCATACTTTATTTTCCGTCCTGTTTCTTCATATGTGGCACGAAAATAAGATTGGAACAAATCAAGAGCGCAGTGCTCTAGATCAGCGCCATGGCTCTTTCGTTTATCGTTCGCTCTTCAAGTATTCTCGCGGCAAATCACGTTATCTTGGAAAAGAAGCGGGCTGTTTTCGTTCCAATTCACCACCGACGATCGCAGCCCCCAAAAAGCACTCGGCGAAGCGTAAATGTAAAAATAGTAAAGTCTAAATCAAATCTCCGTGCGCCTTTGTTTCGACAGCACGGAAAAGGTTTCCCAAATTTTTAGGCCGCTCGCCAACAAATGGATAAACAGAGCGACACTAAACAAAGCTCCAGTGGCGCTTTTGATCGCGAGATGTGCACCTTAGGACAAAGGCCAGTGAGGTAAGAGAACGCGCGCAAGCTGTCCCGCTAGGCATCGGGAAGGTTGGATGAAAAAAAAAGGCGGCAGAAGAAGATGCGAGGATCACGTACGGCGATGACGCGAGCCACCGGAACGGCTGGACTGGGGCACAAAGTATAACGGATGAAACGGGAGAATCGCGAAAGGGCTCGAGGAACCCCCTGGCGGGTCGCAATGGAAGCGATATATTTCCATCTCGATAGCCGCCAATATCGGAGGGTCGACTCCAGCAGATGCGGCTCGGAAAGATTGTATCCTACGGAGTAGCATCATTGCTGGCATGCCGCGTTACTTTTGCATTTATTTCTTCACCTCTCTCACTTCATCTTTTGTTTTATTGAACGTGTACGCGTGCAGTTTCTTACAGAAATGTGCCATTTCGTTCTTTTCTATCCCATGTCCTTTTTTACTGGCATTTAGAGATAGCGAGGTATTTTGGTTATATCAGTCTTTATCAAAGTTTCGAGCATTCAGTCTTCGTTTGCAGTCTTTGGTTACCGGTTTTCGTGTCCTTTTGTTTCCGCGTTTTTGTTGTCTGCCGCTGTCTTCCGGTTTAAGCAGACGACGTGAGCAAGAGCAAATGACATGCGTCTAAGTCTCCGTCTTAATTTTTTTTTTACGACATTTGGACACGAGCCTCATAGCACTCTTTGACGTGTCTTATTTTTATCCGTCTGCCGAAGCGAGACGTTTCCGTTTCCTAGTCTTAATGGAGCCGCGCTCTTTTCACAGTTTCGGAGGAGGTGTCAGTTCGCGAAAAGCTCCGCTTCCTCCGAGCTCGCCGGAGCTTATTCAAAGCTCGTGCGCGGCACAATGGGGCATTTTACGATTGTTCCCCTCTGCACAGACTGGTGGCTTCATTGTCTCCATTGTGCAGCACTGAGCTCGAGACAGGGGACGGTTGATGCAGTCAGCGGAATCTGTTTTAAGCCGTCGCCTTGACGGAACAATAAAACGAGCTCAAAACGAAAATGGGGACACGACACTTTATGCTAAGACATTCGGTCGAAAATTTTTCCTGCGATGCTAGAAAAGCTGCGCAATTTGAAGACAGAAAAGAAAAGCCCCGAAACATCCTTCGCATAAATAAACAGTTGTTGTGCACTGTCGAGTCCTCGTTTCTGAATTCACGTAAACATTCTCTGCGGAAGTCAAGCGTACTTAGACATTCGGGAAACACACTGAACAAGTCTGCAGAAAAGTTAGACGCGCCAGTAATTATCCAAGCAGGTGGCGCTTTCATAACGAGGGTTTGTTTATGGGTAGGTAATACATAAATATTTTACAGCGAACTTTATTATGACTCGAGCTCCATGTATTCCTCAAGCACCCCTCCACGAATAATAATAATAATAATAATAATAATAATAATAATAATAATAATAATAATAATAATAATAATAATAATAATAATAATAATAATAATAATAATAATAATAATAATAATAATAATAATAATAATAATAATAATAAGAAATGTATATATGCTTGGAATAAACCGGCAACACCAGAAATGGCGGAGGGGGCGTAGGCGTTGCCACATGCGTAAACGACAAATATTTTATGCACAATTACACACCCTTGATGATCATGGCCGCTACTATTACCAAATGAAAATAAGTACACCCACTTTATTGCAGCCCTGTATTATGTGCTACAGCTTTAGAAGTCATCCACCTCCAGAGGGCGGAATGGGTCTTCATTTTTATTACATTCTTATCTTCATGCATATAAAATGCGGAGTGATTACATTAAATTTATTTTTTTTATTAATTTCTACCTATATTCTTGGTGAAGGTAACAGTAAGAATAATTATATTAGTGACTAAAATATTGTATTACAGCACTCATTCACGAAATGAAATGACGTAATCGTACAGGCTAGAAGCCATACCAAACTCCATCGTCACGCACCAGATTAAGAAATGGAGCATATGCTGCACATGTGTATACTTACAGCGTTCACCCAGTAAATATGTTATTAAGCCAAATGGGCGCTGTTCAATGACTACGCCCGATGTATCACGCTATGACAGCCTTTCTCGTGGATGTTACGCAGAGTTGGATATAAATTTAGAGCGTATACGCCAAACGGAAACGGAGACTCAAGTAAGGCGTGCACACCTCCAGGTACATACTTCCAGGTAAGCGCAAGCGATACCGGGAACTTTTCTCCGCTGCGTCAGTGTCAGGCTTAAAGTGCATCTGTTGTCTCTGCAAAATTAGAAGTATGCGCATATGTCTACCCCTTGCGCCCAGTGAAAGTGCTCGCCAATGTTAGAAAAAAGAAACAATTTTGTATAATCCATAAAGATTTATTAGGTTGGTGGTAGAAGCGGCACTTATTGAGCGTATAGGTGAGCGAACCATAAGCCAGCCTTCAATTGTATATCTTCACAAGAAGTGGCCTTTCTTGACAGTACTTTTCACTAGCTTTTGCTTCGTAACACGTGTTTGATCTCTTTTTTTTTTGCGTTTTCCCGGTGTATATATGTAACGTTTATTCCGTTAATAAATTTATTTCAGTGCTCGTCGTGTTTTTTTTTCTACGTTCTTCCCGCTGTATCGGTTTTTTTCGCGCTGTTCTATTTTATCGTGTAAGTATACCCCCCCTCTCCGAGGCTTCCTTCCTTCTGCTTCAAAAACGAGTCTGCTTCCTCATTACCGACGAATAGTAACTCCTTTATGTCAGGTTATTTCTTCTTGTCCTATAAACACGCTGCAAACGGAACAAGCAGCGCCATTCACTTGCAAGCGCTTCCTTTCTTTTTTCCTTCTCTCGTTTCCGCCAGATGCGTGTGTTGCGCGTTCTGGCTTTTCGTGTGATTAGATTTGATCAAGTGCGGCGTGTCCTTTTCTTTTTACTTCTTCCGCTACGCATTATGACAGCTTGAACAGTGTGTAGGAGTGGCCGGGAGTACGTAATGTGAGGGGTGGGGCCTTCGTGGCGAAGAGCACCGCTTTTGAATTCCAGAAATGTCGCAGGGTGTTAAGGAACGCTACGGGCCACGCTCGGCACACCACGCTTCATTCCAATTCAAAACGTGCTGTCGCGAATCTCCATGCGTTTTCATAACTCTTGCTACGCGTTTTCTTCTTTAAAAATGGGCTGCAGTCTGTTTTGTATTGCGCCTCGTAAGATATGTGCAGTTCTGTCGGAAACTCGAGGCGAATCTTTCTACTGCTTCTCCGCTTAAAAACCTCGCTGCTTTCAGCTGTCGCATATCTTACGCTATCATATAGTCGCGCTACGCGATCGTATAAATCGAAAGCTTTAACACTTTGCAGAACAAGCGTATTCGCAGTTTTGTGGAATGTTAACGCTTTCCAACTATATGATAGTATAACTTATAGGAGATCGCAAACGACCTACAGTGCGAAAGATGTAATCTGCGCAGCAGGCAGCACTGTTACTGGAGTAGCTTTCACATTGGTGCACGATTCCAAAGCGATATGGTTTAGTTGTCGCCTTTCTTTTTCCCGCGACGCTGGAGCACTGCTCCGAAATCTCTTCATTACGTCGTGGTTGCGCTGCGAGAATGCGTAACTAAACAAGTGAGTGATGTCTGGAATGAAAAAAAAAAGAAAAAGCATTTGTGATGGCGGAACTGTTTCAGACGTCAAAGTGTGCTGCCGTAAACAGTTTTCGAGAGCTTGAGGAAAACAAATAAAACGCGTACATTGAAAAATGAAATAACGATAACGAAAATACGGGCAGATTACCCTGCTTTCTGACATCTCCCAAATAAGAGCGACGAAGAAATTATGGTTGCTTCCTTGTTTTTTCGTTCGTGGGCCCGAAAAAATGAAAAGAAAGCTGCAGCTTGCGCCATATGTGCTGGGGTTTTTTGTTTAGAACTTCGCGCTGCATCTTTCAAATATTTCGGGCTCACTCTTTCTGCGCAGCAGACGGAAGAAAAATATGGCCACGATGTCGTCTGGCAATGTAAGGTATGCGACGAAACTTGTCTGCGCAAAATCTGAGTAGAAGGGCTGAAACTTCGGAAACTGCCGAAGATGTGGGGCATTGTGCATTAATAAAAGTGCATCATTTGTGCGTTAATATAAGTTCATTGAAATGCAGTAAAACAAATCTACGAAATCCTTTGCTTTGTTTGTTGTCTTCCAGTGATGTTTACCAGGAGACACTGAGCAATAATGAGTCGAAAGCATGGTGTTTGTGTAAGGCAACGTTTACGAAATATACTGATGCTTACGTTAAATATGATCCGTTAGGTTAGACATGCAACTGTTGAATATCTAACTGCGTTGGTCGAAGGATGAACACGCTTATTTTCTAATAGCATCGACCCGCCGCGATGGTCTAGTGGTTATGGTGCTCGACTGCTGACCGGCAGGTCGCGGGATCGAATCCCAGCCGCGGCGGCCGCATTTTCACTGGAGGCGAAAATGCTTGAGGCCCATGTGCTTAGTCTTAGGTGCACGTTAAAGAACACCAGGTGGTCGAACCTTCCGGAGCCCTCCACTACGGCGTCTCTCATAATCATATCGTGGTATTGGGACGTTAAGCCCCAACAATTATTATTCTAATAGTATTGTCATGTCGTCGTCCGCCATCGAATAAAATGTCGAATCAGCAAAAATAACGCATCGCAATTTCCTTTAAATTTTTGTGTTATCACTGCGAAGCAAGAATCCAGTGTTGTTGGTTACAGAAACGACTCGTGGGTACAGAAACGACTTGGATATCACGAAAAGTAATATTTTGTACAACGAATGTTCAAAATGTTTCTGAGCAATTGAAACAGGAGAACACATCTTGCATGCGTCCGAATTTTAAAAAAGTACTGTGTCGTTTGCATTGCTTACTGAAATCTCCATGATTCTACCTTACTGATTCATGGTCAACATTAACCCTTCGATGGTTTTCGCCGTACATGTACGGCCTGTATGTTTAAAACGCGCGGCTTTTTCGATCATTTCTCTTCTCCTTGCCATGTGCTGCCACACTTCGGGAATACGCGGGATCTTTTTCATGTGCGAATGTCTCTCTTTTGTTGTTTTTTTTACTTCCCAAAGCGGCGCGCCGGCTTTCCATTGCGCATGAGAACGCGCGCATGCTGTGCGGATGGTGTCGGTTTCTTCCTTCGGGTGGTTATCGCTTCTCGCGCTGGCAAAGCTGATGGCTGTCTGGTTTCTAATCTCTAAAAGGGTGACTGCTTGTGACTCTCTCATTTATTGCTCCCCGGGGCGCGATTACATCTGTTTCCGTGCGGCGCTAAATTACACAAACGACGCCACCGTGGTTGCGTTTCCTCTTTTGAGGAGCACGAACTTTTTTTACCGGAAAAGTAATAATAATATCTGAGGTTTATTGTCCCAAAACCACGATATGATTATAATAGACGCCGTAGCGGAGGGCTCCGGAAATTTCGACCACCTGCAGTTCTTTAACGTCCGACTAAATCTAAGTACGCGGGCCTCAAACATTTTCGCCCTCATCGAAAATGCAGCCACCGCGGCCGGGATTCGATCCCGCGGCCTGCGGGTCAGCAGTCGAGCGCCATAACCACTAGACCACCGTGGCGGGGCTACCGGAAAAGAACTCTGGTGCGCTTATTTTTGTATGTCTGTGAGCTGTGTTTAATACAATGCATAGTTCTCATAAAAAATCGTATGAGTATTTTTTAGGATTTTGCTTGATATTACTGCGAATAAACCATGTGTATGTAACAACAAAAATGACTTTTTTGTCACTTTACGGTCACGCAAAAAAATTCTTGAACAATTTTTTTCTGAAATAGAATCGTCTGAAGAAATGATTTCAGCAATAAACAATTACACATGTTTAGACTGCATTTCGCGAAAACATTTGACCCTAAAATAGTTAAAATGCGCAGGTCCCTAGGAAAATTTTCATTTTAGCACTCTTGTTTTTATTGCGATAGCAATTATATGGACAGTCTCAGCTGGTTTCTGCCGTTGCCGTCGCTGCCGTCATGCACCGTATATATATATATATATATATATATATATATATATATATATATATATATATAAGCCACAAAGAAAATTAATTCAGAAATACTTTTCGACGCGCGGAATCGAACGGCCGACCTCTCGCTCCGCAGCGTGCGGCGTTAGACGGCTAGGCCACGAAGAGTACCGTCTTTCAGCATGCTAACGGCGAGCTATTTATATACACCATATACACCATTTACATCAGCGTGCTTTCTTACTCACCAGCGAGATGGCGCGAAGCGTGCGATGGGCGCGCTTCAAATGTTATCGCCCCGCACATAGCGTTGCGCGTGCGCGCCTCGGTGCACTTCGCCCTGCGGGGCGTGGTCGCCTGCGTGCGCCTAGTGGAGGGAGCAGGGGTGTTGCATGTCTTGTGCTTTCACCGCGATGTCCGCGCTGAAGTTACAGAGCGTACACAGGTCACTTCGCTCGCTGCAGCGGCCGCGTTTGCGGAAAGAGCAACTGTGACACTTAATAGTTCGCGCTCGCTCTTTTCGTGCGTCCCGTTTGCGCTTGAGCGACGCGCTGGAAATTTCGAGCTGCTTTCTGTTTTTTTTATTGATATGATATATAAGGAGATGTTGGCGCACAATTATGGCGCCGGCTACTCCTTAGCTTTTGAGTGAAACTTGAACACATATCTTAAAGTAAAACATACAAGGCAGTTCATGTAAAATAGAACACTCGGGCACACATATGCAAAAACACACTTATAGGCACATATCACAACAAAATGATAAAGAAATGTTCCAAAGACAGCGAATGAAGTCTCTGATAATGTCCGTCGTTAATATTTGGTCCGACCAGCACAAAACAGCAGAGCACACGTCTGGTCTTTAAGAAGATGTATTCGCTCGTGAGTACATAACAGTCGACACGTTATTCACTTCAGCACACACATATGATGGGTGTCATATGAGACTGCGCATAATAAGTACGACATGTGTTTTACAAATGAAAGTTCGGTATTTCTTAGTACTTGTCGGCAACGCCGCTGTCTTGTAAGAAACGTGTTAACGCTTTTAAAGCTTGCGTCTGTAAAACTCTAGTTGGCCACGGACCCAGAAGTTTCCTCAAGCTAAACGGTCTGCGGTCTAATGCCAACAGTTCCGATTTAAGACGGCGTCGCGGCGTGTCATGATGTGGACAGTCTATGAGAAGGTGACAACGTCTTCATCTATAAATCCACATTCGCATTCGGGAGTTTCAGCTCTACCAATTCTGTGCAAAAATTGTTTTGTGTATGCGGTGCCTAGCCTCAATCGGTGAATAAGAGTTTCCATACTTCTATCTAATGCTATCGTAATTTTGAATTCAATGAATGGATCGATGTGATATAAATCACAGCTCTTTGTACTTTGGTCAAACCAAGCAGTTTTGCTCATTCTGAAAGTTGTAGCCTTTATAAGACTACGGAATTCATTTTTCGAAATTGGTGAAGAAATAGTAATATCTTTACGATGTGCTTGTCGTGCCGCTTCATCGGCAGCTGTGTTTCCAGGAATGTTGCAATGACCAGGTATCCATTGGAATTTGATTTCATGTTGTGCCTTGCTTGCTTTGGTGAGCTCTTTCAGCGTTTCGTATGTCATGCTATCACTAATTACTGTCGTGTTTGTACTCGAGAGTGATCTTAATGCGGCCTGTGAGTCGCTGAAAAGTACCCATTTTCTCGCGTCTGCTGCCGAGTTTATAAACTTTATAGCATACAGAATAGCGAAAAGCTCTGCTGTAGTAGATGACGTCGTACGACATAATTTAAATGATTCCTGAATATTGAGCTGTGGTATGATAAATGCCGATGTTGAAGACGTTGTGATACTTGAGCCATCTGTGTAAGCCTGTATGTACCCTGGATACCGCATGTGTATCTGATAAAGCGCTAGTTGTTGAGCAGCTTGGATGAACATGTCTCTCTTTCTGTTAATGCCATCTACTGAGAATTCAATGCTTGGTATTGCAAGTAGCCATGGAGGATAGTCCATTTCAGAGCTCCAAATTTCATTTCTTGGTAATATATGTACATTACTCTGTATTTCTGCATGAGCATTGCTTTTATCCCTTCGTTAAATCTCCAGTGCCAATGGGTGGTCCTTGTGTTGCGTCTGTAAGCGAAAAAAATGGCGGCATGTTTCGATTGTTCTCATGACTGGAAAGGGTGCTTGTCGAGTCTCAGCTATGACAAGGCTGCTGGAAGTCGCTCGCGGAACACCTAGGCAGACGTGCAGTCCCCTAGCTAATAGTCTTTGAAGTCGTTCCTCTGAAGTGCGGGAAAGGCCGTGTAAGACTGCTGCAGAATATGCAACTTTTTGTCGTATTAACGCATTGTGAACAGCGAGCATGGATGATACAGATCCGCCCCATGATGTCCCAGCAATTCTGCGGAGTATATTCACTAGCATATTCACCTCGTTTTCGAGTTTCTTTATGTGAGGTGCCCATGATAGCTGCCTATCAAGTATTACTCCGAGAAACCGATGCTGTGTCACAGTCATTAGTGGTTCGCCTTCTAAATTGAGATTGAAGTTTTTTAACTTCTTACGGGTGAAGGGCAATACAGCTGTCTTTGCGTGCGACAGAACCATTCCTCTTTCTTTTTTAAAAGTTGTTAATATTATTTATGCCGTCCTGCAATGCAATCTGAATTAACCGTACGTCCGTGCCAGATGCCCAAATGCACACATCATCTGCATATAAAGAGTATTTCAACCTAGAAGGCAGTCTTTTAGCTAAATCAGCTATAACACAGTTGAAAAGAAAAGGGCTGAGTACGCTTCCTTGTGGCACTCCCTGTCTGACGTCGTGCTCTGCACTCTTTCCTTCGCTCGTCTGAATGAATATTTTGCGACCTGATAAAAATTTAGATATCCACCGCAAAGACCTGCCGGACGGTCCGAGTTCCAACATACTCAGGAGAACATGAGTGTGACTGACTGTGTCAAATGCCCTTTTGATGTCTAAGAACACTGCGACCGTCAAACTACCACAGGCGTGTTCATGCTCCACATACGTTACTATGTCCAGTATTGCACCATTGTGCATCTCTGTTTCCTAAAACCTGTTAAGTAGTTGGAGAATACACCGGTTCTGTTGCACCACCACTGAAGTCTTGCATCAATCATTTTTTTCCATTACTTTACATAAACTTTCTGTTCTTCGCGTTACATTCCAATTTCTTACTATTGCATTCATTGCTTCGCCGTTGCGGCGAAACTGCGACTCTTTTTTTTTTCGCGTGCAGTTTGCTGGAATTTTTCTAACATAACATGACAGCCGATTTTACAATTGTGATTTTGGTGCTCGTTAAGTGGTGTAAGCATGACTAGATGGCTAAACTCTAGATTTATTGAAATTTTACACAAAATGCGCGCTTTTGAGGTTGATCATTTCGCGTGCAAATTTTCCAAAACGATTTATACGGATGTAGGGTTTCTTTTTTTTTTTTTTGCTGGACTATTTCTTTCTAAATTAAACCGCATGCAAATAAGTAAACGGCTTTCCTTTAGGTCACTAAGTGTTTTGCTCGGTCAAAGAATCATGAAATCGAATAATTTATTGACCACAAACCCAGTTAAAATTTATTGTTTGCAAGAAGCAATGTCTTCCTCAAATACCTCCTAGTTATAGCGTTGCCAAATGGTGGGCCAGACTAAGTGATATTGATTTCAATCGAAGTGATTTCCATCATTTCTTGAGCTTTCGAACCAGCCCCATTTCCCGATTTGAAAAATTGTTGTCGTTACGATACC